>NW_026057582.1:46870921-47170921 GCF_023721935.1 Panthera uncia | reverse complement strand
TTCATGGAACACCAGTCAACAGGACAAAGTTCCTGCTCTGATGGAACTTATTTATTCTCCTTCCACTTCAGTTGTTTACCAAGATGCCATAACCTCTGATAGCTTGAAGTCTGACTTACTTTCTCATCCCTTATACAGTACCAAATGTTGACAAATGACCCAAAGGCGGCTGGCCAAGAGAATGAGCAAGTGGGTCGTTAGCCCATTTTCAAAGACAGTGACTGACAGAGATGACAGAAGAATTGAGATCTTACATGTGCTGCATTCATCCTTAAGAGATAATTTTTCTACACATATATTGCCTGAGGTTGGAAAGCTCTGCATTTCCCTTTCTTCAGTGGGCAGTGTGTCTCTTAAAAGCTCCCATGACCCAGATTTCCCTGTGGAATGTTTCCAGGCACCTCCTTGCCTCTTCAGTACTCAGGAGGTTTGTGATGTCTCTCCAGATTCTGCACACCCCTTGGTGTGTGAGAGAGTAGGTAGGTTTTAGCAGCTGGGGCAGAGGCTTGCAGGGTGAGACAGCTCTTGGCTGCAGTTAGAAAATAAAACGGGTGGTACGTTCCAATTTCCTCTTATGCTGAGCAGCTGACCAGAGGACAAGCGCTGGAAATCCTGGAGAGGTAGAAACAAGTGGAAGAGAGTTTATTGCTCTATAAATACTTCATTTACTCCGAAGCAGAGGACTCACCGGTCATTTGAGGACACAATGGAAGATTAAGACGTTTTCCTTGTAGGGAGACAGTACAATGCAATACTTGCAAGAATGGGTGCTGGGGACAGACTGCTCAGGTTCTTAGATTTCTTTCATCACCTATTAATCTCGTGACCTTGGTTAGGGTGTTTATATCACTAAATCTCAATTGCCTCCATGTGTAAAGTAGGGAAAATGGTAATCCCTGCCTCATGAGTTGTTGGGAAGAACAAATGTGCATGGTAAATGCTCAGTAAACATCACCTGTTAGTATTAGCTATTGTTCTTTCCTTAAAAACTGCAATTTACTTCCACCAATTGAGTATATTCTTTAACCTGCAAAGCAGAAAGGACCATTTTAACTTTTCTACAGACACACTTTTTGAGATACATTCTGGTTTTGTTTTCTGATAAGAAACCTACTTGCAGGGGCACCTGGGTGGCTCAGTGGGTTAAGCATCTGACTCTGGATTTTGGCTCAGGTCAAGATCTCATGGTTCATGAGTTCGAGCTCCATGTCGGGCTCTGCGCTGACAGCATGGAGCCTGCTTGGGATTCTCTCTCTCTCTCCCTCTCTCTCTGCCCCTCCCCAGCTCTCTTGTTCTCTCTCAAAATAAATAAGTAAACTTAAGAAAAAAAGAAATCTACTTGCAAGATCGAAACTGTCTAGCTTCAGAAAACCTTTAATCTAAAAATATATTTTAAAACCATATCTCATGAATCTTTTCATGCATGTAATCATTTAAATGGATCTGTATCATCAAGAATTTAAAGCAAAGCATATTCTTTACAACTCAATATACAAGTAGGATTTGTGAGGCAGCTTTGAGTGGTTTCTGGCTGCAGAAAGTTTTTGATCATGCATCCTTCTTGGAGCAGTCCATTCACCAGGGAGCTAGATCTAGGATTCCTATTATTTGAAGAATCTTAAAAGAAGTTCTATGTTATAGGGTCTTTATTGTCAAGCCAGTTCATCTATCACCACGCAAGTCAGTTTACTGACAGAGCTTGACAAATGCTGCATTTTATATTGTGTTTCCTTTATCTCTCCCCTTCCTCCCCTTCCTTTACCTCCTTCTTTTCTTGCTCTGGCCCTCTCTTGCTCTCTATCATGTTAAGCCTTGCATTATTCTCCTTCTGAGAGATGAGGTGTTTTTTTTTTTAAGTTTGTTTGTTTATTGAGAGAGAGAGAGAGCAGAGGAGAGCTACATAGAGAGAGAGAGAGAGAGGGAGGGGGAGAATCCCAAGCAGGCCCTGTACTGTCAGTGCAGAGCCCAATGTGGGGCTGGAACCCATGAACCATGAGATCATGACCTGAGCCGAGATCAAAAGTTGGACACTTAACCAACTGAGCCACCCAGGAACCCCTGAGATATGAGGTTTTTTATGCCCATAGAACAAGTGGCAAAGAAGGTCATCCATATAATCTTTAAACTTTACCTTGTAAAATAGAACTCATCTCTTCTACTCTCCATTCAAACTGTGTTTAAAGACTGGGGTGGAACTTTTGAGTGTGTTCAGTCTCCCTTCTTCCTTTGGTAATCAAGGCATGCGAAGCACACCTTAGAGTCCATCCACATGCATAGAGGACTCATGGACTCTATAATTAGAAAACCATGTTCTCATTTTATAACTACTACTCTTTACTTTCATGCCCAATATCCACTCTGTAGGGATTTGCCTGTTAATTCCCTCATTTTGATGTGTTCTAGTCCTATTACTTCTAGGAATGGGCCCAGCGTGGGTGCCAGATTACAGCAGAGTCAGATTTCAAGTACTTGTTTTAACCAGAGATACCTGAAGGGCACACATCTTTCTGTTGATTCATAGGTCTGCTCATAGTCAGCAAGAGACCTGGATCGTTCTGACTTCCCAGTCTTGAGAAGTGTCCTGTTATTAGCAATGAGTCTGAGTCCTGGAATCTGGAAAAATGCTCTATGCCTCTTGTGAACAGGTGAGAAATGACAAATGGATGGCCCTGGGAGGTGAGAAAGTTTAATTATTTTCATGATGGCTTATATCAATATTTGGCAGCAGCATGTCATGGCTCATTTGATAGAAAGAGCATGAAAACATGAGGGATTCCTTTTTTACAATATGACCCTGTGAATTTCCTTCGATGAAGGAGCCATGTCTTATTTCTCCCTGCGTCCACTTAGCACAGTATGTTGGCAGTGAGTAGGCACAGAGCAAGCACTGATTGCTTGAATAAATGCACGCCCTTGTTCAAAGCTTCGTCAATTACCGTCTAATAAATGCAATCATTTTTGTGATTAAGGCTCTTAAGTTCTGACGTTGGCAGACAATTCATTGCCAGGATAAATTTCTGGGTATCCCTTCACAGTAGCATAAGGTCTGACCCCTCCATGCTCTTCTGCTTTCCTAGGACCCAGTGAATGGAATGTCGCCCTGGGATGTGGAAATCTCAAGTTTCCTGGATGTAGGGAAGTTTAGAAGGGAGAGTCAAATGAAGATTCACAGTCTTGAGATCGCTGCTAAAGGTGACCTAGGAAAATGCTCCTCTCGCCAATCATGGTACGTACTACAGAGATGGGAATTTGGTAGAATAGAAACAAGAGTAGAAACTTATGCTTATGTCCCCTGCCTGACTCTGAAGTTGATCTATAATTGACATCTATGGGAAGGAAGGCAAAGAACCTCTTCTTTCTTGGACCACTTTGAGAAAACATTAAGGTGGTTTTCAGTTCCCTCTTCCCTTTTGTGTATAGTCCAGCTCTCTTATTGTATAGAGGAGGAAACCAAGGATCAGAGTGGCAAAGTGGTTTTTCAAAGTTATCTAATCAGCTACAGGGCTGGAGCTAAAATCCAGGGCTCTAGAGTCTTCAGTGCACCGCTGTTCTGTCAGCTTCCCATTCCATCTTCCACCCAGTTCCATTCTCAGAGACCTCGTCTCCTGGCCCCTGTCACCATTATCATGGCGGCAGCATATAGAGAGCTCACTATGTTGAAGGCACTGTGCACTTGCCATGCATTTCATTTACTCCCAACAACTTCATAAGGTTGGTCCAATTATAATCCCCACGTCCCCACAGCATGGATGAGCCAGCTGAAGTTTAGAGAAGCTAAGTATCTTACCTAGGTTTCCATAGCTGGTGCTGATTCCAAAGTTCATGCCCTTAAACACTGTGCCCCACATCCCTGTAAGGGGCTTGATTGGTTCATGGTCTGTGTTCCTTACAGAGCTTGCTTTTGTTTTTTTGTTTTGTTTTGTTTTTTGTTTTTTGTGTTTTTACTATCAAGTTGAGTGTAAATAGCCTGTGTATTAGTCTTCTAGGACCACCATAACAAAGTACCACAAACTGTGAGGCTCAAATAACAGAAATTTATTTTCTCAGAGTCCCGGAGGCTAGAGGTCCAAGATCAGGGTGTCAGCAGAGTTGCTTTATTCTGAGGCCTCTCATTTTGGCTGATGGATTTTCACTTTCTTCCAGTATCTTTACCTGGTTTTCCCTCTCTACATGTCTATGTCTTAATTTACTCTTATAGCGACACCAACCATATTGGATTAGGACCCACCCTAATGGCCTCATTTTAACTGAATTACCTCTTGAAAGACCCAGTCTCCAAGTACAGTCATACTCTGAAATATTGGGTGTTATGAATTTGGGGGAGGACACAATTCAGCCCGTAACAGCCTGATGTGCTGTCACTTCCCAGGGTATTTTCATTTTGAAGGAAGTCTCTTAGATCTATAAATGCTTAAGCCAAAGGAATAACCTATGGTGTGTGTTTCAAGCACTAGACCAATGCAGTATGCACTCTGTTTTTAAGGGGAGGTGGGAAGAACACAGGTTTTAACTTCACTTCCCATAATGTTGGCCAATCCTGCCTTACAATTAGCTTGCGTGTGTGAATTCTCAGATCATTCAAAGGGACTTGGATTATGAGAAAAACAATTAAAACTTGTAGTGCTTGTTCATCAGAACCTCAGTTGACACCGTACATTTCTAATGATCATCCCTTCTGGAAGAATCTGTAACCCTCACAATTTAATGTCCTTAACAGCAATTTTCAAATTCCAGAGGTGTCTCGGGTGAATTCCCAGGGTCAATGAATGACACATCCCCAGAGTCATTTACTGTTAGCTTGAGAGCTATTTGCTTGGCGTGCAAATAATCCCCTGGCTCCTGACTGAAGAGAGGCCAGTTCTTCCTTCTCAGGAAGGCCCTTGAGTTCTGTTTATAAATCCTCTTTTGTCATAAAATCCAGACCCAGAGAGCTTCCACTTGCACTCTGGCTGCGTGCTGCAATGAAGGAAAATGAAGGATGGGATGTGTGGTCAGTTAACATAACTGGACTCCAAGAGCTGCCCACCTGGAACCCCCAAAATCATGAGTCAATGAGGAAATGAGAAAGGAGCATTGCAGGTTTCAAAGTGTGGGACCTCCTGGGTTTCTCCTTCCCTGGGTGATGTGGGGCTTACACAGTGGGTCTATTGTTAAAAAAAAACTGAGGTGCCAAGCTCCTGCCCTGAGAAAGACTAGCAACGTCTCCCCTTCCCTCCTCTTCCTGTGCCCTCCCCCTTCCCCAGTGCCTTGGCATCTGAACCTGTTGTTCAGGTCAAGCCAGCTGGTGCAGGTGCCATGGTATTTTATTGGACGTGTCATACCTGTGTCAGAAGGGTGTCCGTTTATGACATAAAGTGGTGACTGATGCTTCCTTTCCCCATCACAATACCCGCAACCCCCTGGCTGTATTTTTCCTCGAAGAGTAGCTGGGTTAAGGTTATTACTCCTAATTTAAACCAGTCCGTGTGATGGCAAAACATTAAAAATGAACCCTCCGTCCTGGGTATCTAATCCCAGCTCTTCTGTAACTCGGTGTGTGAGTGGCGTGAATTGCCTGACCTTTCTGGGCTTCTTCCTTCTGTAAAATCACATCTCAGTTCCCTTAGAGCTCTGTGTCGACTAAGAAACAACCAAACAGTGCGCGGCTGTTGGCCAAGCTGCGGGATCTGTGAGGCCCAGCAGTGTTCCAGCCCTGTTTGTCAGCGACTGCAGGGGCTGATTCATTCTGCCTCTCTGGCGGGGTGAGGGGGCAGAAGTGCCAGTCTCTGTGCTGTGTGCTTGGTGTCTCCCTCCTTGGGACAAGTCTGGGCTTCACCCCAAGTGCCTGTGAAAGCGGGTCAGAGCCTGTGAGAGAGGGTGGACGCAAGGCGGGGGTGGGGGTGGGGGTGGGAGTCTCTCACGTTTGTTTTTGGTCCTCAGAACATACCAGATGGACTTAGGATAACTGAGGATCTGTGAGCCAACATTCTTGTCAGGAGGCCAAAGAGGACAACGCCAGAACTGTTCTGTGCCACGTTGTGCCGAAGGGTGACACTTCCCCTCAGAGGCAAGGAGCCTGAGGGCCTGCTCTCTGCTCCTGAGAGAGGCAGATGTGGTGCAGAAAGTTCCAGCATTGCCTAGTTTTGTTCATAGCTCTCAGGCACCTTGGCTAGAAAGAATCATCTAATTCTTCACATCTCTTTCTCCCACCTCTCTCCCTATCTTCCTTTCTCTTTCTCTCTTTCAAAAAAGCATTCAGCTTCTCTTTTCAAAGCTATAACAAAAATGTTTGTTGTTTTTAGTTTTATTTATTTCAAGTTTACTTATTCTGAGAGGGGTGGGAAGAGGAGAGAGAGAGAATCTCAAGTAGGCTCTGCATGAGGCTCGAACCCTCGAACGGTGAGATCATGACCTGAGCCAAGATCAAGGGTAGGATGCTTACCTGACTGAATCACCCAGATGCCCCCACCATGTTTATTGTTTGTAAATAGGAGGGTGAAACCACAGTGCAGAAGTTTAGTTCCTGCTTCATGGAACATCTTTTCTCTGGAACACTGATTTGTCTAGCACTTGAATACCCACAGTAATCTTTGTTGGGTCATCAATAACTGTTTAATAAACATTATTCGGAACACCTGGGAAGATAAAGATTTGAATGTAATATATTTTTCCACATACTTGAGAAATATGTTCCATGGCCTAGAAATTTCTTACACATTTATGCACTCACCAATGTGCTATTAGTTTGTAAATAACACGAAATGTTTGCTCATGGAGGTGGAAGGGATTTTCACATGATTCATAACCATCTGGTTATATAGCAGGAAATGAGGTGTTTGTCAAATTTCTTTTTTTTTTTTTCCTGAAGAAGTTAAACATGTGTTCCATGGCCTACAACCGTGAGAGGTCTTGTACTATTTATCGTTATAATCCGTGGGCTTGTGGCGCGTGCATTGCCAGAGAGTTCGGTGGCTGCTGAACACAGCTGCCCGAAGTTAATGATTCAGGAGCCACCATCTGCGCTGAGCTGTCTCCGCGGACGGCACACAGACCCATCCAGAGGCAAGGCAGTGCTCAGGCTCACAAATTAACATCCTGATCCTCAGAAAACTTTCCAGGTAGAAGGGCCAGTTTTCTGAACTTTAAAAGTTCAGGTGAGTCATGAGAATCTTGCATTTGGGGAATCTGCCAGCCGATTTAGTCAGCTAGCCAATGTGACAAGTCGGACGCTAACATGTAGCTTGGCAAGCTACAAGGGTCTTACTAATGGGTTAGCTCCAACAACCTCCTTTTTTATATGCAAATCCAATTTTCCAATTACAGTTGTGCTCAAGTGGGTGTCAGGTGTTCATGTAGTTAAGGCTAAGTGTTAAGCCGCATCATGTGTAGAGTTCAGGGGATTCATCTCTTGCTGTGACTGTTTGTAACTCACCCTCCTTGGATCCCCTTCTAGAAGGGGCTGGACAGGAGAAGAGCTGGCCCTTGCTTTGGTCAGTGAGGAGAAGAGAAGAATCTGAGAGATAATATCTTATCTGCAACGGGAGGTTGGAATATAGGCGGCCTGCCTGATGAGTTGTCAACCCAAAAAATTTGGGTGATTCTCTTTGGGCATATGACCTGAAGAAAGAAACTAAGGCAAAAATAAAGAGTTTCAAGCAAAGGATGGTGTGCACACACTCTGCAGAGAGTTCCCCCATCACAAAGCACAGCCACAAGTCCCATTTTTAAAGGGGTCTGTGGCTTGTGCCGTAGGTGGGGAGGTTAAGTATTAAGATTAACAAGGTGGTTCAGATGCCTCCCTCTGACCCCACAGTATCATAGGCAGGTTCAGACCTAGAGTTGAGACAAGAGATATGAAGTTTTCAGCAATTTTGAAATACGTGCAAAGTATATGTTGTATGCAATGATGATTTGTGGGGGAAGGAAAATAACTTTTACGTAGTAATCTGTTTTTTACCTTTCTTCAAAATTAAGGACATAAGCGTATTGTTGTACTTTGTGACTTGCTTTGCTAGCAAATTGGTTATCTTTGATATATTTAAAAGTGTGAAGTCCTGGGAGAAAGTTTAGAAGCATTTGGGCATGGAAAGTTTTTTTCTAGGATAAAAGGAAGCAAATGACCTTAGGAGAAAGTCGCTGTATATGTACTGCAGACATAACAAAAAAGAGTTCCAAAGATAAGGATTTTCTTTCAGATTTAGAACTGATTAGGTGCTTTTCTTGAAACTAGTATTTTTATTTTATTAAAAAATTTTTGATATTTATTTGTTTTTTGAGAGAGAGAGAGAGAGACAGAGCATGAGCAGGGAAGGGGCAGAGATGGTGACAAAGAATCTGAAGCAGGCTCCAGGCTCTGAGCTGTCAGCACAGAGCCCGACGCGGGGCTTGAACTCACCAACTGTGAGATCATGACCTGAGCCGAAGTCAGACGCTTAACCAACTGAGCCACCCCGATGCCCCTGAAACTAGTAATTTTAAATCTTTGGTCTGTTTCTTTGCTCATGACATGGAGATGTTGGTACTTGTGTTTAAATTATCGAGGCCATCCTGAGATAAGAACAGTCAATCTAACTGGGCTCCTCCACCCATGATCCCTTCTCATGTCTGCTGGCAGAAGTGGGTGTTCATTTCAGTGCACATTGCCCTGAGGTAGGAGTTACGGTCCATAGGCAAAGCAGAACTAATTTTCTTTCATTCCATTCCTGGTGGAATGCTTTTAGCACCTTACTCAAGAGTGATAGATATGCATTAATAGACAATTTCTCAAAGAACATTGTCTCATCATCTCTATATCAAAGATACATAGATGTACCAAAAAGTATCAATTAAAATGGCCAATATTTATAAATTGAGAAAATTGTATATATTTTTTGCATGTGTAACTACTTACTAGATGTTCTTAGATTATGAAAAGGGCACTCAAAAAAATCTCTGATAACCAGTCTTTTGGAACAAAGAAATAATGGTAAATCTAGCTAATTCTTTTCTAGTTTCAAAAAGTTGCATCTGGAGGCATCTGGCTGGCTCAGTTGGTTTAGTGTCCAACTTTGGCTAACATCATGATCTCACGGTTTGTGAGTTCGAGCCCCACGTCAGGCTCTTGGCTGACAGCTCGGAGTCTAGAGCCTGTTTCAGATTCTGTGTCTCCCTCTCTCTCTGCCCCTAGCCTGCTCATGCTCTCTTTCTCAAAGATAAATGTTAAAAATTTTTTTGTTAAAGTGGCTAATAATTCTCTCTGAAGACAGCAAGTAAACTGGAAGATTGGGAATAAAACTCCCAATCAGGGACAATGAACCACATAACCTTCTCGCTTGTCCCTAGGTTTTCCTAACTCTAAACCATCCTACCCACTGCCGTCTAAGAGAATGCCTCAAACCTAGGTGTGCTCACTCCTTGGCTCATAAAATGTCCATGGATCCCCAGTGCTTACTGAATAAAACCCCAGCTCCCTGAAATGGTCACTAAGTACCTCTAGGACCTGGCCGTAGCCCCATTCTCAAGTTCTGTTTCCCACACATTTGCTTGTCCTCACCCCAGACAGGCACACCTTCAACTCACTGCAAACTTCTCACCGCTCCCTGGGCAAACCCTTTCCTATGTGTCTACCATTGCTCATGTGCTCTTGTCTGCTGATGCCCTGGCCCCAGCTCTGCTCTTGGAAACCTTACCCTTCCTTCATTCCCTGAGTCAGAATTAACCACTCCGTCTTCCACCTTCCTCAGACATCACTGCATAGCTCCCTTCTGCTTTGTACTATTATCAAACTATCTCTGCACATTTCCCACACTAGTGTGTCGGGCTGTCGCTTTGAGGGATTATTTAATCTTTCATCCCTCACGGTCACCAGAAAATAGAAAGTGTTCAATACATGCTCAATCTACTACTTTCCTCTGTAGCAGACATTAGCCCCCATCTGAATGTACTACATCTTTTAGTATAGGTATCTATGTCTAGTGAAATCTCATTAATCTAGATTAAAGTTGAGGTACTAGTCTGAGTTAGAACTATATCTGATCATTAGAATACTGTTTCCAAAATATGACTTTATTATTTTTGAGGGCCTGCAGTTACCAGAGTTAGGGTGTAACGTGTTGTTTCTCCTTGAATTGATCCTGATGAACCATTTGAAATAATGCTCTCATGATAGCCATAACAGTGCCCACCATGTTTCAAGGTCAGTGGAGTTATCGATACCTAGGTAGATGCTCCCAAAGCATTTATCTACCTGAGAGAACTGTTTTCTTAGAATTTTTATTCCAGAATTATATTGATTGATTCTCCCAAGAGAAACTTTAGCCCAACTCTTATCATTATTAGTGAAATTGTTGAATCAATTCAGGTAGAATTGAGAAGTTTTATTGCATAAGGCAAAATACAGAGGAAGAAGAAAGTAAAAAAAAAAAATTAAATCTGTTTTTTCAGGGAACGTTGCTTTGTTAGCAATTATTTCTTGATTATAGACCATTAGTAATTTGAACAGATTTTACGAGGGTTTGCAATTTTATGCTAGTTTCAGGTAATAGTGAGATAGCTAGTAAGTACTTTATTTAAGTAAAATAAAAATGACATTATAGACTTAGGATATAAATGAATAAGCTATTTTCTTATTTATCTATTTTTTCATGTTAATTAGTAACCAGAACTTAGTCATTTGCTGAAGCCAGCTTATATAAAACACATAAAACAGATGTCTGTATTTTATCAGTGCTGGTACATATATGACTAATAACAACTATCATTTAGTGAATGCTTACTGTGTGCCAGGCACTCTTCTAACAATCTTACATTTATTAACTCACTTAATTCTATGAGATCATTTAATTCCTGTAGAATTTAGGAGACGTGATGGAATTATCATTTCGTTTTAGAGATGAAGTAACAGGCACAGAAAGGTTGAGTAACCTGCCTGAGGTCACACAGCTGGTAGGTGGTAGAGTCAGGGTACTAAGACGGTGCTGTCTACAGGTAGGGACTGAATGAAGCTCCTTAGAGATAAAGCAGAAAACTCAGGGATGCCTGGGTAGCTCAGTCAGTTAAGCCTCTGACTCTTGTTTTTGGCTCAGGAATTGATCTCAGGGTCATGAGATGTAGCTCCATGCTGAGCGCAGAGCCTGTTTAAGATTCTCTCTCTCCCTCTCCCTTTGTTCTTGCCCCACTTGTGCAGGTGCACATATGCACTCTCACAAACAAACAAACAACTCCAGAAAACTTCGTCTGTGCCTCATGCTGTTATGGCCTAAAGTTCCACGGGGTGAAAGACAATAGAGGTATTCAAATAAAAGCTGATGGAGGTCAGCAGAGGAAGAAATTGCTGCTGGTGGGAAGCTGAGGAAGACTGCCTGAAGAAGGTGGCCCATTAGCCATGTTGTCTAGAAGGAAAGGGCTTCACGTGGAGACGTGGTGTAGGGAAGGGGACAGAGAGAAGTGGCCTGATGTCACAAGAGTCTGGTGCAGATCCTGAGACTCCAAAGTGAAATTCTGGGTACATGGGCAAGAGTACTGTGAGATTTAAGAGGTACAAACTTCTGGTTATAAAATAAATAAGTTATGGGATGAAAAGTACAGCATAGGGAATAGAGATGATAATATTGTAATAACTTTGTATGGTGGCAAATGATAAGGAGACTTCCTTTGTGAGCACAGAGTAATGCACAGAATGGTTAAATCACTACATTGTACACCTGAAACTAATATAACATGTCAACTATATTTTAATTAAAAAAAAAAGTAGCGTGAGGGTGTTTGGGTGGCTCAGTCAGTTAAGCATCCAACTCTTGATTTCGGCTCAGGTCATGATCTCACAGTTCGTGAGATCAAGCCCCATGTCAGGCTCTGGGCTAACAGTGTGCAGTCTGCTTGGGATTCTCTGTGTCCCTCTCTCTCTGACCCTCCCCTGCACATATTCTCTCAGTTTCTCTCAAAAATAAATAAACAAAAACATAAAAGAAAGAGTAATGTGCGATTACGGTTAGAAAGGCACCTGGGTCCACACTGTGGCTTTTAATGCCCACATAAGAAATTTGTACTTTCCAGGAGAGGAAATGGGGAGCTATGGAGGAGGTTGGAGCAGGAAAGCAACGCACAAAAGCAGTTTTTCAAAAAGATAACTGGCTGCTACTTGCAGGGAAGATTGAAACACAGAAGGACCAGAAGCTGGGCTAGGTGCTGGGAAGTGTCTCAGTGGCCTGGGAGATGGTAGGGATGGATGGTGGGGACAAATGAAGGAAGAGCAGGAGGCATGGCAGCAGAGTGGGAAACTGGGCTTTTGGGACCCACCTGAGTTTGGTACTGGCACCCTCACTCTCTAGCTGTGTGTCCTTGGGTGACTTCTTTATCTTCCCTGGGGGAAAAATGGGGATCATAATGCCTGCCTTGTGGCGCCGCTGTGAGTAACGTATGTAAGGCCACTGTCACCGTGTGTGTGCATACAGCAGACCCTGATGATAGCCACCAAGGAGGGTGGTTGTCCCTGCTGTCATCCATCACTCTTGCTGCTGCTACGGATACTTGCTTTCGGGAGAAGAGATCCTCAAAGCTGTCTCTACAGTCTTAAATGTCTCTGAAAGGAAGATGAGGAGCCTTTCATAGAAATAAGAAACTCAGAAGCCGGAGCAGACTCAAGGAAGGAAAGATGAGCTCAGTTTTGAACAAGTGACTGGAAGGTTGTCCTTTTCAGGATACATGGAGCTCTGGAGGGAGATGGGGCAGGAGCCCAGGCTCAGAGAGTCAACTAATAAGGGGCAATGTTTAACTGCTCTCAGGAGGGCAAGTGGGGGGATCCCCACCTACAGCCCCCGGTTCTGCAGGCCCGTGCACACAGTCTGTGCACCCAGGTGGACCACCGTTGTGATTAGCCTTAGTTGGTATTTTGCAGCAGGGTCAGAGTCCTGCTTCCTTCTGTGTAAACCATTGTATGTGGACAGAGGTAACTGGATGGGGTTAATGTAACAAGCCTTTCCCCTGTGTACTTGCCTCGGGGACATGGAGATTGACCTAGACTGGGAAGTGTTACAGAGTCTTCTCTACATCCACAGGAAGGAAAATGTTAACGTGTCCCACTCTGCATGTTGTTTACCCCCAGGGAACAACAGGAGTTTTAAAGTGGTACCTCTCTGATGCTGGAAGGCCCCGAGTCTCTAGGAAAAGTCTGGTGGCCCTGGAACTAGGCCTTTGGAGGTATGACAGGAAGGGCCTTGGACAAGGAGTCAGGAAGGCAGATTTCTGGTGCTGGTGCTCTGCTCCCCACTGGAGGGCTGACCTTGGATCAGTCATTTACATCTCCAGGTATCAATTTTTTTCCCTGACAATTTTGAGATTGTGCTAGAATCATAATACCTGAAGAATAAATCACACAATCCCTCCCCAGTCCTCATCCTTATCATAATGGTGGCTCGCCTTGGAAGTGGTTTTCCAAAACCGGAGTGAAAAGCCCTAATGTCATTCTTACAATTCGTATCTTTTTGTAGCAAATTTCCAAATCTTTTCTTGTCCTAATGATTTAAGGACATATGCTGAATCAGAAGGAACCTGCCATTTTAGTGCAAAGAACTGAAAGAAACTCTGAAATTCTGCATATATTGGAGTTAACAAAGTTAACTCTTTGTTATTGTCGAAGTCTGCTATGCACTGCACACGTGTATACATGGTTTTTAGTGATCTGTCCGCAATTAAAGCCCACTATGAACCTGAAATGCCTTTAGGTATGTTTCAGATTAAAAAAAAAAAAAAGATCACTCACAACATAGATATTGAAATATTTTACACCAGAGGGATTTTAGATGGTGTATTCTCCAACCGCATCTGGGTTATAGATGAGGACCCTGAAGTCCAGGGAGGTTCAATGTTCTGCCTAAGATCATGGTGCAAATGAAAGTCAGAACCAGGAGCAGAACTGAGTTCAACGACTTAAGAGTCATACCTGAGAGGAGATGAGGTAGCATTCATTCATGGTCACACAGTGGTTCTCAGACATGAGTGTATGCCAGGCTTCCATGAGGAGCTTGCGAAATGTAGCTTCTCAAATATATTTACCAATCCAGAAAAAAAGATCTTGGAATCATTACAATTTCTCCCTTAATATTTTGCAGTTGTCCACTATCACCTAATGCAACAGTGGAGTTTTGTTGTTGTTGTTGTTGTTGTTGTTTTTTTGGCAACTCAACTTTATCCAGTCTCTTTAAAACATCCAGTGTTTGGAGAAATAAGAATCTCTTTGTCATTTCATCCGTGTACATATTATTTAATTAAATTATGTAATTACAATAAAAACGATTAGCATAAACATGTTTGGGAACAAACACAATGGATTCCTGGTAAGCATACGACTCACCTAGTGGGACTATAAGTGTGTGGGTTAACTAAAAAGAGCCTGCCAGCTGTGAGCACTCAGCATGCTGGGGCATTAGACATTAAGTTTATGTAAAGAATAGAGAGTTATGGTTATTCCAGGGGACTATTTAGATTTTCAAGAGCACTTCTATACAGTAATTTATTTAACCAATTTCCTATGTTGGGCATCTAAAGATTTTTTGTTGTTGTTGTTTTTGTCCACCCCCCCCCCCCCCCCCCCCCCCACCCCCTGCCCTCACTGTTAAAAGTAATGCAGCATTAACTGTCCATGCAGCTAATTCTTTGGGGCACTTTCCCAGAATTGGAACTACTGTGTAAAATTATATACATCTTAAAGACTTTAAATCCACATTTTCACATTGTTCTTTAGAAAGGTTTCCCTGGACTTGATATTTTAAAGCAGAATTTAAAATAATAAGAGACCTTTTAACAGGGAGTCTAATTAGGCAACTAACTTTATTTTTTGGCATGTGGCAGGAATTTAAGTCTTATTTTATCTTAAAATGGTGATTTCACCTCTTCCAAAACATGGCAGGAGAACACCTTCCCTTTGTTTTCTGTGACAATAGCAACAGTTCCCACGGATGGAATTTATTTTTCATCTAGTAATTCAACCCATTTGGTTTTAGGATGTGGCCAGGCAAAATGAGCCAAAAATGCAAGATTAAGGCAACTTGATTTTTAGGCTTTGTATATAGTTGAGCTTTGGGTTTGGCCACTACAAATAGTTTCCATGGTTTGGGAGTTTTTGTTGTAGCAACAAGTTCCTTGGGCAGTAGTCTGTAAAATGCAAGGTCCCTCTGTGAGGAACATCTTGAACTCTGAGAGTCAAAGGAGCAGATCAGGTGGTGTCTTGGATGAGTTCTCTGGAATGCCCATCCTACCCCAAGCTCAGGCCAACAGTAAAACAGTCATCCATTTCTCCGAAGAGTTTTTCCACTGTTCGCAACTGCCAGTGGTAGTATTCAACTTGCTAGTGTCAACAGGGCTTGAGCAGGGAGGGCTAGCAGAGGTATGTGATTCAGCCTAAGATGAAGTCACTCTGCTAGAGTGAACTTGAAGCAGCTGCTCTTCTCTCACCTCCTTCCCACAGTGTTTGGGGTGGTGATGTGGGCGCCCGATTGGGCTGGACTCCTTTCTTTCAAGGGTGTTTGTCTGTGGAGATCACTGGGCTCATAACGTTTGAGGATGGATGTTGAAAAACAGGCTTGGGGCTTGGGTAGGGGGTAGTGCCCAAGGTGAGGGTGAAAACCGTGGCCCATTCAGGTCACCCATCACATGAGCTGAGCCAATGGCAAGAGCCACGGAACCGGGCCAAAATGAGGGCCTTTCAGTAACCAGAAAATTAATTGGTTGAGGTCTTGGCAAATTCTGCTGAGAGCAAATGGCACTTTCATTTGTGTTTGGCAAATTTGCATGGGTAAACTGTGTTCATTTAAAAAGGCTGGGGTAGGGGTGCCTGGGTGGTTCCATGGGTTAAGTGTCCGACGCTTGAATTCAGCTCAAGTCATGATCTCACGGTGGTGAGATCTCTCTCTCTCTCTCTCTCTCTCTCTCTCTTTCTGTCTCCTTCCCTCTCTTTCTCCCTCTTCTCCTTTCCCCAGGTTGCTCACTCACTCTCTCTCTCTCTCAAAAAAAAAAAAAAAAAAAAAAAAGGCTCAGGTAAATGAGCCGCAATAGTCTTAAAAAGAATGCCTGCAAATGGCAGTAGGAGAATTGGAGAGTATTTTGAACCCCAAGTTTTAAAAAAGGTGGGAGAACAGGAGAGTCAGAGGCACTTGTCTCAGGCAAGGCAGTTGTTCCTCATGCCCATAGGTTAGGGGGCCAAGAAGGTTCTCTGAATCCCTTTTAAATCTTTCTCCCAATTGCTTATGAATTTTTAAATAACCTAATATAAATTCACTTTTTGAAGAGTATATCATATCTGAAAGTAGTTTTGGAATGAAAGATATAAAATAGTATATTAAACGTGTATAAGATAAAATAAGGGTATCATGCATCTGGTTTATGGAAAATAAAGTCCTTTGCATGTTCTTCCCCCTTCTGAGAAATTATAATCCTGATTTTTGTGTTGATCATCACTTTGCTTTTAAGATTTACCTTTTATATTTATTTTCCTCTAATATGTGTTATTTGGTTTTACCTACATTTGAACTTCTTATAAATGGAATAATACTATATTCTGCAACTTAAAAAAAAATCCATGTTGTATCTTGGAATATTCTTGTGTGTTTCTATAGTTCATCTCATTGCTATATATAATTGGATTGAATGAATATGCCACAATTTGGATTTTATTCTACAATTGATGGGCATTTGTATTATTTCTAGACCTTTGCTATCACAAAACAGTCCTGCTATAAATATTCTTGCATGGTTTTTCTGGTGCATATGTGCAAGACTTTCTCTAGATCTATTCCTAGGAGAGAAGAGGTAGGATCATAGGTGTTGTAAATGTTCAAATTTATTAGAAAATGCCAAATTATTTTCCAAAGTGGTTGTAACAATTTAAATGTCCACTGGTAGCGTATAAGTATTGTCACCATTACTTGCTATTTTCAGAAGTTTTATTTTTTGGTTGTCTGGTAGGCATGAAAGACATTACTGCAGTCTTAATTTACATTTTTTTCTTACTACCAATAAGCTGAAATTTCTAGGTTGATTGCTATATTTTCTCTATAGTAATGTCTGTTCAAGCTTTGACTGTTTTTCTTTTTTTTTGTTAGTAAAATTTTGTTATCTGTTATGAATATTAAACTTTTGTCTGTTGTATTTGTCACAAGTATCTTCTTCCAGTTGATGGCTTGAATTTTCACTCCCTTTTTGGTGTCCTTCAATGTACAGAAGTACTTAATTTTAACATAGTGAATATTTGCTGAGTCTTTCCTTTATGGGTTGTGCTTTTAAGTCTTATTAAAAAAAATGTTTTTCTATCGCACGATCATAAAGATATTCTATTTTTCCCTAGATGCTAAAGTATGATCTTTCTCTCCTAACTCTCTAATTCACCTGGAATTGACTTTTACATGAGCTGTGAGCAAGAGCTCCAATTTGATTGGTCTTTCGTATGGATAACCAACTGCTCCAGTTCCATTTTTTTTTGAAGTCCATCCTTTCTTTACTGTTCTGTAATTCCTCTCTGCCATACACAACATGTGCACTCTGTTCTGTTTTATCCCTGACTCATATTCCAGTATATTCCAGTGTTTTAATTGATATAGTTATATAATAATTCTTGATATCTGATTAGGTACATTCTACTCTCAGCCAATTTTTTATCAAGATGATCTCAATACTTTTAGTTCATTGTGTTTCCACATATTCTAAAACACAGCTTGTCTAGTAATATATCTACCACATACGTTCATACGAAAGGGAATATTAAATCTTTGGAGATTTTGGTGTGCATTGCATCAAATTTATAGATTTTTTGGGCAATGGCATCTTTGTGGTGTCTAGTTAACCATTTCCTATTGTGACCTTAGCTTTTACATTTATTTATTTTTTATCTTTGAAATAACATTTTTGTGATTTTCTATACTAAGGCCTTGTACATTTTTATTAGATGTATGACTCAGCATTTTTGATGCTATTGTGTAAATCAGTGTTTTTAAGATCATGTCTTTGAGTTCGTTGTTTATATATATCTAAAATTGTGAGCCTAAACATGTAGTACGGGTGGCAGATGATCATTTGAACTAGGGTGGGGGAGGTGAAGATAGTAGGGGTGGTGAAATTGTGTATATATGTTAAAAATCAAGCCATCAGGATTTGTTGTTCAGTGTGATATTGACATCTTCTATATGGTTGTATGTATATGAGGGATTCTTATATGAGCTCATATTTTGAAAACTGTCTTTGCTGGTTTTTTGCACCTAGGTCAAAAATGATTTCCATCACAGAGAATGTTCTCTGCTCCTGCCAGCCTCTTGGGCAACTACTAACCCCAAAACACTTTAATTCCAGTATTTACCTTGAGCAATTTTAGATGACCTCGGTAGCATAAAGCCACATAAAATCTGGATATCCAAAGGAGACTTTTCTCCTTCCCACCATCCCCGCAGTTGGAGAGAGGTACTTTTCATTACATTACTCAGGGATGAGGACAGGTTTATTTCTAGTCTACTCCTTAACTGAATAGCCCTGATGAACCCCAGCTTCAGCGGGGATCTCTTATTTGCTTCCCCATGGTCTTAGGTAGAGAGATTTGTCTCTTCTGTCCTGAACCCATGAAGACAAAAACTAATGCTTAGTTTCACCTGGGGTTGGCAAATCCCTCAGGGCAAAAGCCAACCTAAGTGCTCTGTTTACCTTTCTTGCTTCGTGCTTTAAATTTAGGTTTTTTGGCCTCAGAGAATGTTTTGCTTTCTGGACAGCTTATCAACAAATTTGAAAAGATGCTAAAAGACATTTTTATCCAGGATTTTAGTTTTTCCCACAGTGCTACCAGAAATGAATATCAACTGCATTCCTCTAAGCTGAGGCTTTGGTCCTTGTTACAATGTAAATGTCTTTGCTTGAGACAGCATGTTAAGGCAGTATTTCTCACAGTGGCATCTTAAAACCACTGCCATAAAATTCATGTGGCATGCTTGTTAAAATGCTGATCATGGGTCACATCTCAAACCTTCTGATACAAATCTTGGGATGGAGGGAAGAAGAATGTATATGAAGCGTTCCAGTGGAGAATCACATTGTTAAATTGTTATCTGTCTTTTATGCTTTTGTAAAAATTACTTTCAAATTCTTTTCTGAAACAAATTTTCATAACAAAAAAGGTTAGGAATACTTGATAGCTGGAGAAAAACATCTTCCTGATAGTGACATCGGGAAAATTACTCTTCTCTGTAAAGAATCCAGCATTCACTCATTCCATTTCCCTGACCACTACAATGGGGGTATTCTCACCTATATCTTTAGTTTACTTGATCTCAAAATAACCTTGTTTTACTGAATTTTCTTGAGACCAGCCAAGGAAATGTGAAGGCTCATTTTTCAGCCACATTTATAGAGAAACTGTGGAGCCTCAAAAGGTTAAATAGCTTCTCCTTTTAGAAAGAGGGGGGAAAAATTCTTTAAACATTCTTATAAAAATACGTTTGAGCATAACTCCAATTATTCTCTCAGGAGAAATTCTTTGAAATGGATTCACTAGGTCAAAAGGTATGCATATTTTAAGACTCCCCATCCCATAATAAAAACAGCCTTATTATCCTGATTGTAAAATATATATATATATATACCAGTATAAACTCAATGCTAGATATGTGCACTTCAGAAAGATTTAAGAAGAAATTAAAATGCCCCCAAACCTGGTACCCAGAGAAAACCATGGTTAAACATGTTCGTATATTATATACCTTATTAGATTTTCTTCTTATGCATACACATACTTTCTTTTTCAAAGAACAGAATAATCCTGTTTTGCAATCTGATTTTTAAAAATCAACATTACATCGTGGATCTCTATGTAAATGTGAATTTTGGACAACTGCGTAGTATTTTATAGGTGTTGCACACAATGTGCTTATCGACTAGCAAAATACCTGATACTAGCAGGGTCTTCATTTGTTCATTCAACAAATATTGTATTATCCAGCTTGTCATGCCTGTAACTCCTCCTGGGCAGTCTACCCCTGTCTTTTCAGACAGGACAGTAATCAGACATCTACGTTTTTTATACCATGTGTTCCCTCTTCTCCTCTGTCTGCTTATTGGGTGAGGGGTACTTAGAGGCTCAAAGAACCCACAGGCTGGGACCTAAGGTGTGGTTTCATAAGCAAAGGATGTGCTAGCTACTAAGATTCCATTTCTTAAGAATTTAAACTAAAAAATATTCAGAGGAAGAGAGAGCAGCAGGAGCATTACTGAAGTCATCTTATATTGCAGGAATGGAGAGTCATAAAGGACCAAGTTTAGGGCACATTCATTAAAAAAAAAAAAAAAGCAGAAGCTATGAGGTAAAGGCAAGCTATGGAGATGGAGGAAGCCAGGGGTGGGGTACAGGAAGAAGCAGCCAATGGAAGGAGGCTGAGTCAATTCATGGCAGAGCACTACAGCAATATCCCCATTTTCAGTCTGCTGGTCCTTCCCTTAGGTCACTGCCTGCTTATGCTGGGGGTGCCCCAGTTCTACCAATTCAATCCTATTGTTGGATTTCTGCTAGATTCCATTTCCCTGGTGCTCCATGTGTCCTTACAAGTCCATCCACCAATTCATCCACCCATAGACTGGGGGTTGAAGTGAGTCTCTGTACCCAGAAGCCTAAGGATATAAATAACACAATGGTTTTGATAATTTAGACCCAAGAGTTACTTAAGGGAATGGATTTTTTACTTAACTTTGTTCAATATATTCTTTAAATACTCCATATAATTTTGGTTTTCTAACCTGTCAGTAACTAAAAAGTAGTCTGTTAAAGTCTTTACTAGTATACTATTTCTGACCATCTTTTTTCTTATACCTCCAATTATCACTTTATAGAGTTTGATGCAGTTCATTTCCTCAAGTGCTGTTTTAATTTAATGTTCATTGCCGTGACACCTTTTGCCTAATGTTAGTATGGCCACCTTGCTTTCTTTTTTTGTGTGTACTTTTTGATATGTCTTTAGTTACTCTTTTTGAACTTTTCCATATCACATTTTTAAGTGTCTCTTATTGAAAGTATAGAGATTTTGTTAATATTTTTTGTTTAGACCTATCTGAAAGTCTCCAGAGTTAATAGGACAAGTTCATGCACTGTGTAACCATCTCGAAGCTCATTTCGTTTTCTTCCTGGGTCCACAGTTTCCCTTGGTGTCAGGTGTGGGCACATGACTGAGTTCTGGCTAACAGAATATGGTGACAGTGAAATGCCTGCACTTCTCAGCCATGGTCCCTTTGTCTTTCCGGTCTGCATGACGATGCCATAGCAGCCTTGTAAACCACAGGTGAAATGGCAGTCTCTACTGGTTTGAGTCCCTGAATAACTGCAGGGAGCAGGGACCCTTTACTGCCAATTGGACTCTGTATGAGAGAGAAATAAACTTATGCAAGAAATGGTAAAGAAAGTGGGTGCTACCATAACCCCAAACTAAAACATATAGTACTGTCTTAAGAGCTGGGGAGTGGGCAGCAAGGAAACTGATCTCAAAGACTAGGGGATGGAGACCCATGATTTGCAATGGCAAAATGTCTGGAAAAATTTTTGTCAGTGATAACTTGCAAGGTAGATAAAATGCCTACTGAGCTCTTAGTTCTAAGGGAATAAATTGACTACAAGAATGTTATACTGTATGGTAGTTGATAGTGGCTACATTTTATGACATTTTAGAAGCAAAAGCTCAGGCAATAACTGCAGAGACCTGAAACTTGGGCTTTTAAATAGGAAAAGTTGATGGCCATAGCGCTCAAAGAGCAGGAAACTAAGTTGAAAGAAGATGTTGAGGAGTTAAAGCCCTTCAAGACTCAGTCCAAGGCAAAGAACTCCTTAAAGGTACGGTATTCCTTACCCAGCCTCCCCAAATAGCCACCATTAAATTGAGAGAGTGGAAAGGAGTTGAGTAAGAAAAAACTGGATTAGGATTGGGAATTATTACCAGGAAAGAAATTTAGGTATGGTTTTTGACACACAGAACTTCTTGGAAGCAAATGCACTAGGTACTTACTAAGGGCTTGGAAAAATTATGTAACCAAAGATTCCTTAGAGCCTGGATATCATTAGAAACCTCCTCTCTGATCATAAACTTGGGGACTGGTGGATGGAGGTGACACGTCTGTGTCATAATATAGCAGCCAAAGACTGCTATACAGTGGCCAAAGATCTGGGCCATGCTCAATCCCAAGTAAGACCCTTTCAAGTAGTTTCTGCCCTGTGTTTGGTAAAGCAACTTCACAAGAGACCAAGTTCTGAACATTGTTTGTTCTTTGGGCCAGCCTTCTGCCCTACCTCTTACCTACACATCAGGAAGAGTCCCACAGCACTGGGGAGGAGCCCAGGCCTGCAAGCTTTCTCTTTGCTCTGGCTGCATTTAGCCTTGGGCCTTCTGTGTAGTTTCTGTAGAATGCTGCTCATCTGCCACAGGAAGAAGGTTTCAAAGGAGCTGGAATCATCTATCCTGCAGCTGTCTTCCACCCTCAGCCAGACTTAGAAGCATTGCTAAGTCTTCTTGAGGCTCCCTTCCCATCCCTCCCTTCATTCCGTCCTAAATTTTTAATGACTTTATTAAGATATAACTCATATACCATGCAATTCACTCATTTTGAAATTCATTGATTTTTAGTCTATTCATAAATACGTGCAACCATCACCACTGCCAATTTTAAAACATTTTTATCACCTCTAAAAGAAACATGTACCCTTCAGTTATTTTCCCCTATTCCGCACCCCCCCCCCAACCCCTAAAGCAACCACTAGTTTACTTTCTGTGTCTACAGATTTCCCTTCTGGACTTTTCATATGAATGGAATCATATAGGGAGTGGCTTCTTTCACTTAGCAAAATGTTTTTAAAGTTCATCCATGCTTAGCATGTATCAGTACTTCCTTTTCTTTACAGCCAATTATTTCATTGTATGAATACACCACATTATGTTTACCCATTTGTCTGTTAATGGACATTTGAATTGTTTCTGTCTTTTGGCTAGTATAAATAATGCTGCTATGAACATTTAGGTACAGGTTCCCTTCATTTGTTTCTTACAAAATCCTGTTATTTTCAGGAAGGAAGTCTCCAAGTCACCACCTAGGGCTTTCCTTTAAGTTGCTTCTATCTGTAATCCATCAGGAATTCCTTGAAGTCCTAACATACTGATGGTGCTCTTTCCTTCTTTCCAGAGCTGATGCAGGTTTTCCGTATTTGAATATTCTTTTGATACTTTTAGTCATGATCTAGAAGGGAAAGATTTTGCTGGGTTTGAAGTACCTGTATTACCAAAGTCATTCTTGTACCCTTAACAAGAGGATATTGAGTATAAGCTAAACTTTTTATTTTTATAACTCAAGTTCATCCTCATAAATTAATTTATTTAGTGAATAATTCAGGTTCCAACGACATACATAATTCTGTTTGTTTTTTCGTGAAATGGCCTTAGAAAATTATTTTCCTTTTTACTTACTATCATCATCAGCCTGGAGAGTGGTATTTAGAGAGTGATATTTATATATTTTAAATCTTCTGTAATTAGGACAAGATTTGAACCAATATTATCTATTTAAATTTTTAAAATAAAAATTTACATAGAAAATTATGAATACATAATACATGTGTATTCATATGTTTATGAAGTGTACATAGAAAAATATGAATAGTGACAAATATTGATCAATTCTATGAAGGGAACTAATAGGATAAAAGGAGAGAGGACAAGAGGGGGGCCTAGTCAGAGTGTCCTGGGAAGAATTTCCTGAGAAGAATTTACCATTTAATAATTTATTGTAGTAAAATTGATTAGTGACCTTAAAAGATGTTTTAAATCTGAATCTTCTCATTTAATATTTGGGCAGTACTTTAATGATGAAGTGAAATTGAGCAGGCAATCGGAGTTGGCCTGGTAGAGAGGTTTTTCACGGTGCTGAATAGGAAGATCAACGTTCTCTGGGCAAACAGGTCTTTTCTGTGATGTAGGTGGTAGTTACTAGCACGGTTTGCCAATACTCCCCTCTAGCAACGTGGTGGATTGGACTCACTGCCCTTTTGAAGTTGGGGGTGGCTACACGATTTACCTTGACCAATGAGATGTGAGCAGCAGTGATGCGCATCGCTTTCGGGAGCAACCTTTCTGAGCCAGCTCCCCGTTCCCATAGTTCCCTTCCCACTACCTGGGGAAACATGGAAGTTCATGGTGAGTCGAACCCCTTTATCAGCCTCGCTCCCTGAGTGAGTATGGCCGCAGAGCCTTTTGCCAGCCTGTTGTGGACCTGCAGTATGAGTGACCTAGAAACTTTTGCTATGAGAGGCCACTGAGATTCTGGAGTTTAGCTTATTCTGACCTGGTTCATCACACGAGTTTCAGGATGGGGGTGCTTGATAAGATCAAGATAAACCAGTCCTTTCCAGGAGTTGCCTTCTCCCCCACGTCTTTACAAACGCACAAGCTTCATATCTCATTGTGCAGTCTCAGTGGCTCTTTCCTCATCTGGGCACTCCATGGCTATTGTGGTGTTAAGGAACCATACCCTGCAGTCCTCCTGGCAGAAAAAGTCCATCTGCCAGGGAGTGAGCTCCTTCTTGCTTCTGCTGCAGCTCTTCTTGCATGTAGACCTCGAGACTAGGCCCCTTTAACTGGTTACCAGGACCTTAAGCCTTTGTCCTGGAGCTGGAACTGAGCTCCTATGATGGCTGACCCTCCTTTCACTTCAGAGAAACTTTCCATCTTCTCTTCCTCACCCCTTAGTGGACACCCCTCTCAGATTGTTAAACTCATCTGTTCCAGAATCTTCTGGACAAGAACTTATTCTGCTGCCTCCCAGGCCTTTTTTTTTTTTTTTTTTTTTTGAGGCTTCTATAGTTTGTCACCACAATCACACTGAACCGGGGCATGATTCTGGACATACTCTTTTTTCTTTTATATCAGCAATGGGGGCAGGGAAGTTGCCTGCTTCACCAATTTCCCCTATTTAATTTCTTTGTCCTCCATTTTTGTTCTTATTAGCCACTTCTTAAAGGTTTACTAATAAGGTGACTTACGTCTGGAGAAGTGGCCGGTTTCTCTGTGTAAAAATGATCTAGCGCTCTCCTGGGGCTCAATATAGGAAAATTTAAAAAGTAAAATGCATAACCCTTGAGTATAAAATGCTTCCAGCCTAGTTAGAGAAAGACCTTGTTTATTTGAAATAATGCATGAGTGAAAGAGTATTACATTCAAGCATTATGTATTGTTGAATTAATTAAGCATCATGTATTGTTCAATTAGATGTGGCTCTAATGCCTGGTGGCCTACATAAGCAAACCAGAACCTCAGCCTGTAAATGCCTCAAGGTTATGGAATTAAAACCTAAGGACAGTCAATCACAACCAACTAGGCTTCAAGATATAGCCAGTCAATAATTTCCATACTTTTCTTCTGCCTTTTCTCTACAAAAGTTCCTGCTGAGCTTCTTTGATGGAGCTCTCCTAACCCCTTTTGGTTTGGTGCTGCCCCACTGGAATCAATTTTTGCTTGCATAAACTCTTAAAATGTTTTGCTATGCCTCAGGTTATCTTTTAACAGTTTTTCACGCCAGTGAATTCTATGTCATGTTGTCTGGACAGTTACAAAAATTGGGTAGTCATTGATTAGGCGTGATGAGTTGGATTAGTCATAGATGAAGCTGCACAGTGCTTGATTCTATTAATAAGGTAAATAAGCCTTGACGAGGTATTGAAGAGAAAGACTGCTGCATTCCTTCTCATCCTCTGGGATGAGAAAGAGCAATAGACTTCAGAAGAAATGTGGAAATAGAACATTTTTGCTTCATAGGGTGATAGGATCTGTACTGAGAGAAGGAAGTCACCAAGATGGTGACATAGGTAGTTCCTGACTTCACTCCCCCTCACAGAAACAACAACTAGTAACTATTCATGAACAAGGTACCACTGAGGGCATCCTAGAACATGAAGGTGAAGCTGAAGCTCCCTCATGTACCACGTAGACCAAGACCTTAGAAAGGTTAAGAGGAGCAGCTGACCACATTGCCCCTCCCCCAGGCCACTACAGATTACCATCATAAATACTCACTGGTAAGGGAAAATATGCCAAAGTTATATTGTGTAATATGGTAATATGGTGAATAATTCACTTATATTCACGAATGTAGTGAAAATAGACATAACTATAATAATCTGTTATAAGTTACACTGTTAAAAAATATGTAGGTTGTGACAGCAATAACCTAAAATATGAGGGGGAGGAGAAGTAAAATCCAAACTTCAGGAATTTTATTGAATTCAAATCTAAGTTGTTTTCAGCTTAAAATAGGGTGTTATAATTTTTTTTAGAGAGAGAAAGAGAGAGAGAGAGAGAGAGAGAGAGAGAGAGTGTGTGTGTGTGTGTGTGTGTGCGTGCGCGCACGCCCGCACGGGGAAGGGGGAAAGGAAGGGGGAGAGAGACACTTCTTAAGCAGACTCCATGCCTGGTATGTAGCCACATGCAGGGCTCGATCTCACAACCATGAGATCATGACCTGAGCCAAAACCAAGTTGGATGCTTAACCTACTGAGCCACCCAGGTGCCCTGGGGTGTTGTAATTTTAAGATATTTTACATACTGAGACGAACCTCCCAAGTCCACATGTGGATATAAACAAGCTAAGCACTTCATGAAATTGTTTTGTCTACATTTTATAAGAATTTCCAAGAGCACAGTGAAAGTAGAAAACGTGGCAATCCCATTTAAGTTCAGATCCTTGATCTGCATTGTATGGAAATCACAGGCTGTGCATCAGCCAGGATGCTTCAGTTGAAAGGCAGAGGCAGCCATTTTTGTTAACCTTCTGTGGCTTCCCAAATATGTTCCAGAAAATGGCCTCTCTTTTAGGGATACATGGCTTTGGGTACACCTTCACTGCAGGCAGTCCAGCAGGTGTCATACTGTTAAACTCCTCCTCATGGCTTTGTTGTGGTCTAAAGCACTGTTCTAAAGAGGAATTTCTATTTCTCTTTTGTACAGATTTAAAAGTTTGCATGTGTTGTGTTGCTCTTTAGCAACAATCAGCAAAGCTTATGGGAAAAGAAAGTATCTCCAAGAACGGGACAGAAAAGTGTGAGAAAAAGCAGCTGTCATCACACTCCTAGCCTTTCTGAGCCATTAATTTAGTTGTAGATTTCTCCAGAACAACTCCCTTCTCTATCCCGACTCTACTCACTCCTGGGAGAACAAAAGGTCAGCATATTCTGTGAACACATCATGCATTTTGAGTTGGGCAGGACTCGCTTTCATACAAAACAGCTGAAATAGGGAATTCCAGTTCATGTTCTTCACCACCAGAGCCGTCTGTGTCTGCCTTATCCTGGGCAGCATCTGGCCCCAGCCTCTTCCTCCTTTTATTTCCTGTGGCTCCATCCTTTGCTCTTGCTGGTGCCAAGCAGTGCTGCTGGTGCTCTTATGCAATGGATGGTTTGGATTGGACTGGATACTGCTGCTTGATCTCATTCTCTGCCCTGGCCTCGCACCCTCTCTGATTATCTTTGCCCTTGGAATCCCCATGTGAACTTCTCTGTTATCAGCTCTCTATCCTTTGTTACCTTGATTCTGCTCCTCAATTCGCAGGCTGGACTTGTGACCCCCTGCCAAGGGCTCCCAGGACTGACCCTGCACACGCCAGGGCTCTGTGTCTGGTTTCAATATCTTATGTGCTTCTGAATCTTCCACCCCTCCCTGGGGCACTCCCCACCTCATGCACTGCTTCCCCCATTGCCTCCATGCAGGTGATCCTTTCTTCTGAGCTCAAGTCCTGTCTTTCCGGCAACTGCTGGAACATGTTTTCACCTCTGTCTACCCATTAGAGTCACCTGCGGAGCCAATAAAAAATACCAGTGTGCATGCTCCGCTCCAGACCCAATTAAATCAGGACCCTAATCAAGGAATTAGTGATGTGTGACCAATTGTATTTCAGACTTATTATGGACAAGTTACTTCTCTGTGAATCCTGTTGTTCCCTTCTCCACTTCTGAACTTGAATGTCTCCTGTGATTTTCTGTTTCAGTGTGATCATTTTAAGGTGGGAATATGGGACAGAAAACTTGGATTTTTGGCTGACAGGTCTTCAGATTGAGAGAATCATACTTCATAATCATACCTTATGAAGATATCATACCTTACCGTTCCTTAGACATGATTTAGAAGACAAAATTCTGGATCTCCAATCTAAACCTGTTGCTATAATGAGATGAGGCTCTTGAAGGTCAGGGGAGGAAGAGAGTGGATTTTGTATGTGGGAGGAATAGAAATAATTAGTGGTTAGGGGATGGACTGTGGTAGATTAAAGATGGCCACAAAGCCTTTGATACCCCTCCCATCGAGAGATGGAATCTGTTTCCCCTCCCTTTGGGTCTGGGTTGTCTATGACTACTTTGACCAATAGAAATGACAGAAACAATATTGGGCCAGTTCTGGGCTAAGTTGTTTATAAGGCAGTGGCACTTTCTGTCAGTTCTTGAACCCTGAGCTACCATGTAAGAAGTCTTCCATATAAGAAAATTATGTAGAGATTCCCTGTGACTTCACGGGAAGAAAGATTGGCTGAGCCTGGACTCCCGTATGTTTCCATCAGTGAATGAAAGAAGTGAGTGAGGCCATTTTTCATCCTCCAAACTGTCAGTTCAGCTGCCAGCTAAATACCACCAAGTAATCTCAGTTCATGCCACATGGAGCAGAAGAATCACCTGATTGAGCCTTACTCAAATTCCTGTCCCTCAAAATTGTGAAATCTAATAAAATGACTGTTGTTTTCAGCTACTAAGTTTTGTGATAGTTTGTCACAACGCACTGGATAGCCAGAACTCCCCTCCAGGTGATTCTAATGTGCAGGCTAGCCATTTAGAAATCATTCCACCTGGGTAGCTACAAATATTATTTTTCCCCTAGCCCCTATTCACACATTACACAACATTTGTTTCATTTTCCACCTAAGTAAACTACTTTTATGTGGCAAAAAGACATCTCCTGCATTTGGGGGAGATAATCCATAATATTCAATAAAGTGTCATGGACTTTTAAAGAGACCAAACCCTGGAATATGAATCAGAAAACCTTGACTTTATTCCCAGCTTTGACATGACTAGCTCTTATGACCTTGGGTGAGTCATATATCTTTTCCCAGTCTTATTTTTGATGTTTGTAAAATGAGGAAGTTAGACTACGTTGTCTCTAAGCTCCCTTTCACTTGTGGGGTTTTGTGGCAGTCAGTGTAATGGTGTGTGGAATAATAACTATCAATGGGGATATATTATTTTCACAGAAAAACACACAGCCCATCAATCTGCTCTTGATCACCACTGACTCAGTCTAGATTTATAACCACCACCCCGGGGTTTTGAAAAGCTTTGTGCTTACATCAGTAGTAACTTCTTCAGGCACTTAGCTTCCTGAGTATGCATGCCTGTTTTGCATGCACAAAGTTCAAGAGGAAAGAACAAAAAAGAAAATAAAGCTCAGTATCCATTCTTTCATTCCATCAAATTCTGTAGATGCTTTGTGTTCACTGTGATTATGCCAGGCCAAAGGCTTTCCGTGCCATAGGCTGTCCTGGTGGAATGAAGGATACGGTAATGAAATTCATGACATGTAAGTTTGGATTTACAATTTGGCAACAAATCCCTCTGTGAGTCCTCAGAGCCTCTCCACCTCGCCTTAGTGACATGTTAAAAGCTGAAAGAAAGCATTCTTTGTGTGGAAAGCTGAAATATGCTCCATTCTAGGACTGTAAATATAGTCACTCACTTCCTCCATCTCCAGTTAAGCCTTGGTGACCTTTCCCAAAGTATTCTTTTCTGGCCTCCATTAATAGAAGAGGATCTAACCCATTGCTGCTAACTGTACACGTGATAGTTGTGTGTCAGTTTTGAAACCTGAAAAGTGGTGTCTCCATGTTAATTGGAATCATTTCCCAATTCCTTTACTTTTAAAGTTCAGACATAACCTTGTATAGAAGCTCACATATTCCTGGTAGTTAAAATCAAAGTCAAGCTTTTTGCATGCCACAGGGAATCATCAAAAGAACAGTTCCTTCCTCTCATAAATCAGACCAAGAGGAGTCCCCAGTAAGAACATTTCTCTCATCTTTCCCTTGGCACAAAATGTAGCAGTACAAAACATGAACTGCATGGTGTTTACTACCCTTGGGTGGCAGCTGCTAGAAGGCAACATTGCCATCTGTATTCAAGGGACCTTTTATTCCCAGCTGCATAAGCCAAGCCACAGGACTTGCAAGAATGCTTGGGATGCTTCCTGTGAACTTAGGACACAAAGAATCTGTGGTGTGGCTCTGAAATGGGAACCGCTAAAGAGAGAAGAGCTGAAAGGGACTTTTATTACTCTAGTAAGGACATTGCTATTCATGTATACAGTATGTGTGTATGCAGAAAACGGCTTGTGTGTGTGTTTGAGGATATGTACATGCTGGTGTGTGTGTGTGTGTGGAGAGAGAGAGAGGGAGACACACACACACACACACACACACACACACACACACAATTGAGGTCATTGTTTTCCACATCTAACCCAGAATGGTGTTGGAATGGCTTAGTGGGCATTAAGCCATCATACCTGTGAGTGGCCAAGTTCAATAAGGGAACTGCAGAATTAGAGAACAAGCCTGTGTTTTTCTTATTAATGGTTAAGCCATTGACTCAGATAAAGGGAATTTCAGTGTTTACCAATAGGAAAATGGTCACTCAAACTGGAAATCCTTCCAAAACAGACTCCCTATTTCACTCAACATTGAGCAATTTTGGTATGCCAGGGGCTCTCAGAGAAGGTTTCTATGAAACATTGAAATCGATGTGCTTCCAACTCATTCTTTCTTTCCTTAAAGGGCTGTGAAAAAATTACCGGTAATACCACCTGGTACAGAAAGTGAAAAACTTGAAACTTTCTTCTACATCAAAGTCAGAGAAACCATCACACGTGCCAGGGGTCTTTAGGATGATTAAATCCTGTATTCATAGCCTCTCCTTCTTAACCAAGGTTGTAGTGAAAAGCAAACTTGAGTTTATAGTTCATGGTCCTTAACTGAAGCATCATAGATTTACATACACAGAAATGTAGCAGTAATACAAGCAAGACTTTGAAATTTCACCTGATGTCAGTGATGGAAGCTGTTAGTTATTTCTCCTCTTATGTACTTTTTCCAAATTGGGGATAGAATTATGATCAGTTTAGGGTAAATGGGACCCTGAGGATGGCTTAGTTTTTCTTAATCTCATCTAACTAACAAATAGAGATCAAATTGCAAGTAGAATGGTTTTTAGGTGTCCATGTGGAGTTCTTGGTGAGATTACTTATATGCAGAGGAAGCACCCCTTTTAAATGCACCCATGTTGTAAGGGTGCCTTTGAACTATGTGATCGGAATAAGACTTGTACTTCATTACTTCCCTTCCATTCCTGGAGGGAGGCTATCACCAAGTAAGATATGTCCTTGTTTAATTTGATAATGGCGGTAAATTAAAACAACACAACTCTTTTGATTTAGACAATCAAAAGAAGGCAAGATGTAGCAGAAAATATTGAAATTAAGATACAGTAATGACGCTTTTATTCAAATTGATCCAGTTTTTAATGATACAGTATTGGAAAGGCAGAGAATGGCAGAAATGCTGCCTTTGGTGAAGATGTGGTCCTAGGTGGATGAAACCCAGCTCCCTTTCCGGCCTGATCATACACACACACACACACACACACAATACCTCAAGTGTGGATCTCCAGGGAGTTAAAGAAGACTTCTGGTTTATCAGGTTGATTTTTTTCCCTCCAAAGAGCTGTTAAATGTGATTAATACAGATGAAATTTGGGAAAATTCCATTTTCCTGTTACAAACAGAAAGGTAGAGGAATTCACAGTGATCTGGAACACAAAATTGTTAGTCATGAGGTCATTCCCCTGCTTTGACCTTTGTGAATGATGAGTTCAATGACTTCCCAGTACGAAACATGAGTACTAAAGCCTGGAACTCAAACTGAAAGACCCCAGGCCTCATGTTAATTGTTAACTTCATGATTTCTACACCAAATACAGGGCTTGCTCTTAAGCATTTACAAAAACAGTTTTTACTGACATGGGAAACCTAAAAATAACCATAGCCTTGAATACTCAGATCACTGAGCCTGGTTAGGACACCAGCCAAACTACAGGATGAAGGACTCAGATAGTCGCTAGGAGGAACTGGAGTCTGCCCAGTGTGCTGGGTATGAATAGTGCTGAGAAAGGAGGCAAGTCAAAGGTCTTTATGTCTGGAGCTTAACCTCAAGGGCAGGGCCCATCCCTGAAGCCAGATATAAAAGTCTCACAGCCATTTCTGCTGTTGGCTTTTGCACTGATGAACAGATAGTTCCCACACGGAAAGATAGAGAAATGGCCTTTTAAACATGTTGAAAAATGTTCATACTTACTCATAATTAATACAAGGAAAAAAAACAGATACAATTTCTTGCCTGTTGGATTAGCTAAAATTAATAAATCTGACAACATATTATGTTGGTAAAGGTTTGTGTGTGTGGGGAGAATAGGCATTCACATACATTGCTAATAGGAAATCTAACTGGTACAACCTTTCTGGAGTGAAATTTGACAATATATTTTTATTTTTTTAAGTTTATTTATTTTGAGAGAGAGAGAGAGTGGGAGAGAGCAAGTGAGCATGTGGTGGGGGGGAGGGGCAGAGAGAGAGAGAGAGAGAGAGAGGGAAAGAGAGAATCCCAAGCAGACTCCCTGCTGTCACCCCAGAGCCAGACACCACGGGGCTTGATCTCACAAACTATGAGATCGTGACTTGAGCCAAAAGCAAGAGTTGGGTGCTTTACCAACTGAGCCATTCAGCTGCCCCTGGCAATACCTTTTAAAATAGCATATTTACCTACCATTTGACCCAGTAGTTCTGCGTTTAGAAATCTAACCTCAAACATATCTCCAATAATATGGAAAGCATGTGTACAAGGTTGTTCACTGAAGTATCATTTGTAATTGAACATATTAGCAATAATCTCAATGCCCATACATAGAAGAATGATTGAACAAACAATGATTTGTCTATACATGGAGTACTATGTATCTCTAAAAAGGAATAAAGAAAATCTTTATGAAATGATAAGGAATGATTGCAGGATACATTGTTAAGTGAAAAAAGCAAAGTGCAAGAATACTCTTCATGTAAGGAAACATAGGATATTAAAAGCAAATATATGCATCTGCTCAGTTCAATATAAGTAATACAAAAAGAATAAATCAGAAGGGAATGAGATTGGTTATGTACAGGAGGTGGATGAAAACAGGGTCCAAAGAATAGGGAATGAGGTCAGAGTAGTAAGGACAAAGGGTGAGCAGCACTTCTATGAGTACACCTTCCTGTACAGCTCTGGCTTTTAGAACTATGGCAATGCCTCACATATCCCTCTCTTGCAATAATTAATTAAACCCAACCAAGATAGATCACATCAGTAAGAAAAGAACTAACCTAAGTAACTTTGGAAAACTTTGAGTGTGTACTATAACACTGAAGACAAAAATAACTGTATACAAACATTGTACACAAAGTTGGTAAATGTTTTTTTATGGGGAGAAAGAGGGATTAAGAATTCCATGAAGAAATAAAGATTATTGGCATAGTCTCAAAGTTTCACTCTTAAAGATTCCCAAGGGAAAAATAGTGTCTTTATGGTAGAAAAATCTGTCAGCTACCATCATAACCAAATCACCAAAGTTGTCACCAGTAATGACATAGGGATATTGTGTACCCCTTGATGTGGTGCACTGAGAAGGGCATAACATAACCTCTAGGATTTTCTGCAAAAAAAAAGTATAATTATGAGAAATCATCAGATGAACCAAAATTGAGGATATTCCACAAAATAACTGGCCGGTACACTTCAATAGTGTCCAGATGATAGAAGACAAAAAAGGCTAAGTAAGTGTCATATGTTAGAGGAGATTTAGATGTGACAACTTAAGGCAACACATATGGAATCGTGGATTAGGTCCTGAGGCAGATATGATTTGAATTTTTCCAGTTTTCCCACTTGTCTGAATATTATTTAGTAGTAGTATGTGAATATTAATTTTCTGTTTGATCATTGTAGTATGATTGTGTAAGATGTGAATGTCAAGGAGAATGGCTGAAGGACATCCGGGAACTCTGAACTACTTTTGCAACTTTTCTGTAAGCCTAAACTTATTTCAAAATAAATTAAAAAGAAATAGCTGGTTAAAGAGGAACAAAAGGAGACACAAATAACCATTTTTGCCTTTTATTAGAAACCTTAAGAGGCCAAGTCTTGAATTTATACTACTAAAGAGAGTACCAACCACATACAATTATGTTTACTTGAACCCAAATCATATTAAAAAATATTCATATTAAGAGAATATGTGAAAAAAATGACCCTTACAGGGATAAGCTGGTTTTCCCTCACCTGGTGAAACACAGCTAGAAATAAGACATAAACCAGAGATATTTTATGCTCGTATCTCAAATTCTCTGCACAGAAGTCCTTATACTTTACTTCAAGAAGATGCCCTTCATCTTGATTAAGAGCCTATTCATTCTTACTTCATGCATAGCTCTATTAAGTTTTCTCTCTGGTTCAAGCTCTGTCTGGTTTTCCAGCTCATAACAGGTGAGGAGAGAGTAATCATGCATCTGATCACTACAGAGGCAGAAACATAGTAAGCAGCCCAGTGATGTGTTGGCTAGATCATAACGTTTTGTAAAATTTGCAAAGGTGAGATATTTAAGCCATAATTGGGTGGGACTGCCTGTGGCTACTCTGACTTGCCCTCTAACACGCTTCACCTCCTGTCACATGGCACTGGAGTAGCGGCAGGCATTTTTGAGCTCCAGGTAACTGAGGTGAATTAGGGTTTATCAGGATATATTTGTATATTTTTCAGTCACTTCTGTGTATCATTAAATCATTGGTAGCTGATCGAGGGTAGGGGTTTCTTCCAGGAATACTCCCACTCTCCCAACTAATTTTGTGTTTGTCATTTTGTATTCTTAAAGAGCTCTTTCCTCCCCCTCTGCTCAATGGTATGGTCTTCAGGCCTCTACAAGTTTGAATCTACCCTTGACAATGACTGTAATGTTTGAGGGAAGACCGAGTTAGAGATGTTATAACAAGGAATTAAGTAGGGAAAAAACTCCTATTAATTAACATAAACAAAAGATAAAAAAAAAACATAGTGCTCTGGGGCTATTTAGTATGTGGATTAAGATTCAGCATACTTCAGTAGATCCTAAGGCCATCATTGTATCGAAGCATGTATGATAATTGATATTAGTTGTAATGATCCTGAGTCATGAAGTAAAGCTTAAACTGTTGAATATACTCTGTTAAAAAATACAGAGAAATGTATAATTCATTTGAGGAAGATTTCCTTTTCAAATGTTTAAAATGAAAGTTTTGATGCCTATGCATCTAAATCTTCAATGATCCAGAAGACTTACCTAAAAACAGTTGTTTATCCAAGGATTTAGATGGCCTGGATTTTGCTCTAATTTGGTTAGGTAAAGCTTGAATGGTGGATTATGATCCTTACTCAAAAATCAGAGTGGTGTGTTAGACCATTCAGTTGGATCAGATTTCCCATGATGGAGATCTGAATCTTCCCTGCATTTTTAGCACTTTTCTCATGGAAGAGTTGTGAATGAAGTAGGCCATTCTTAGAAAGTCCTGGAGAACCAAGATTTGGCTGAAGATGCTTTGTAGAGGCAGAATGGTGTCAAAGAATGGCTATAGGTTATACAGCTAAAGAGATGGATTGTATTTGTTTAAAAAAAAAAAAGCCAGACAAAATAGGACAAATACTGTATAATTTCACTTATATGTAGTACTAGAGTAGTCACATTCATAGAGACAGAAAGTAGAATGGTGGTTGTCAGGGGCTGGGTGGGGGGGGTGGGGGAGGAGAGAATGAGGAGTTACTGTTTAATTGGTACGGTTTCACTTTGGAAAGATGAAAAGAGTTCTGGAGGTGGTGGTGGTGATGAGTTGTGCAACAGTGTGAATTTACTTAGTGCCACTGAACTGCACATTTAAAAATGGTTACTGTGGTAAATTTTATGATGTGTATATTTTACCACAATAAAAAAAGTAAAGCAACAGTGAGTTGCCAACATAAGTCAATTTTGTAATATGTCAAGCACAATAACTCAATAAGATAGGAATTAACTAGTCCTATTCTCCAAGTGTGGAAACTAAGGCCCAGAAAGGTTAAGTAACTTAGTCTAGGTCAGAGAACAAGTGATATGACCAGGACTCAACCCCAGACAGTAGAATGCCATATTTTAGAACTTCAAAATCTGACAGACATAGGTCTGATCATCAGGTTTGTGCTTGACATATAGTAGGTATCTAATAAATGTTTTCTAAAAATGATTAGCATTCTCAGTATGTAGACTGTGCATGAGAATTTGGGTTTTTCTTTGTTAACTCTTACCTAAAATTTGGTGATTTTTCCTGTGTGTAATTGAAGCTCGAAAGCCATGGTAAAGAACACGGAATGTGCCTGAAGTTGAGGCACTATGGGAGAGGTTTGGTTTTTGGTGGTGACTCGAATGAAAAAACAATCCCTTCTTTTCCTGCAGTGAGCTTATGACTGGAGTCACCTGAATTGGCTCTTACAGCCTTTTGAGCTGGGCATCAGGCAGACCTCCACACATATTTGGACTGCATTTTGATGACTCAAGTTTACTGGAAAGTTCTTTGGGGCCATTTAAAAGGGACACTCTTGAACCACAGATTTGATCTCAAGCATTCCAGAACAGAAAAACACAGCAGTAAAGGCAGCTTCAGAGTTCTGCCCTGCTCTGTTGTCCTCAGATTCCTGGGCTGGAGGAGGAGGCTCCACCTGAGAAACTGCAGATTAAGCCAGCCTCACCAGAGCCAGGACCTCTTTAAAGGGTTGTCCTTCCTAAATACTTATGTTCTGTTTGTTTGTTTGTTTGGTTGTTTGGTTTTTTGGCCAACCCATGAGGATTGCCTCTCATTAGACTAAACCTTAGACTAAAAGCCAGTTATTTTCTCAACTGGAGGCTAGGAAGACTTTTTAAGTATTTGATCCCAGGTCTTTTAAATTCTAAACCTCATGCTCTAAACCAATAGCTTTCAACTTTTCTGCTTTTTCAAGATTTCCTTTTGATTATTGCTTAATTTTGAACGGACGCTTTCCTAACCAAGCCAGTCATTTATTGAAGACCTATTATGTTATGGTGGTAGGGAGTGAGGTGGAGTAGCAACGACTTCAGTTAAATATGTTGTTTCAAAAGACATCCCGATTAAATGCATTGAGTCCTGAGAACATCCCCATGAAGCAAGTCTCTGCTCAGGGATCCAAATTCTCCCTTTCCAGGCAAGCAGGAGATGCAGATGGCTCCCAGAATCCTCTAATCTGATGATTTAGCACAGGGCTTCTCAGCTCTTCTCCTATTAACATTTTGGGTTGGATAATCCTTTGTTGTGAGTGAGGTCCTGTACATTTTTCATGTTTAGTGGCATCTTTTACTTCTACCCATTAGATGCCGTACCACACCCCTAACTTCCAGGTGTGACAACTAAAATGTTAAGTCACTGGTAAAGTGTCCCCTGGAGGGCAGAATTCTCTTTGGTTCAGAACCATGTTTACCAGCAGGCTTGGAGTCACTACTGCAACTGTGGTGTCTGGTCATGCTCCTTCTGCCACCTGCCTTCTTCCCCACTATGCCTCCTGCAGATATGTTGTGTACTCAATCCCAGTCTGGCCTTGCCTTATGCTCCACAGCCTGGAATAAGACTCAGGGGGACTTCTGGTCCTGCCCAAGTGCTTAGCTCCTGACACTTCAGTGAAGAGATCACCGGGCCACTCCAGAAGTTCATCTTTCTGGAGATCTCTGTGTCCTGTCAGGGATCTGTATGTCCATCCTTCTGTCTCTCCTGAGTCCCAGTTTCACTTTCATGGCATCTATGCCTCAGAGCCTGAGGTTTGGAGTTGTGGCTGTCTTCAATCTCCTAGTTTCATCAGAGATGGCTGAGTTTGTTTCTATGTTCCATTCTTTTAAATTTTTATTTATTTACTTAAGGAAGGGAGTTGAACTGAAATACCCCATTCTGTGATCTTCACCTGGAGACTTTGATCCAGTTTTACTCCCTGTGTCACAATACTATGAGAGATTGAGAGAGACAGAGGTTGGGGGGAGGGGATGAGAGCAAGCATGCTAGAGAGAGCAAGCAAGAGAATATGAATGTCTAAATGTAATCCAGTACACTTAGAGCTTTGATAGAATCTGTCCTTCTCCTATATTGGTGTTGGAATTAAGTTAAAGAAGGTATATGGATCTCCTTGTAGAACTATTGTATTTCGGAAAAACATAAAAAATCTTAGTTGTGGAGGGCGCTTGGGTGGCTCAGTCGGTTAAGCATCTAACTTCAGCTCAGGTCATGATCTCATGGTTCGTGAGTTCAAGCCCCTCATTGGGCTCTGTGCTGTCAGCGTGGAACCTGCTTTGGATCCTTAGTCTCCCTCTCTCTCTGCCCCTTCCCCTGTTGTGCTCTCTGTCTGTCTCTCTCTCAAAAATAAATAAACATTAAAAAAATTTTAGTTGTGGGAATAATATAATAATGTAAAATTGCTTTAGAAAATTGCCATAAATATACAGTGCATTAAATGTGCCTGGTAATTATATACTATTTAATGATATAATTAATCTTTCCTATCTCTATCCAGTCCGATGAATATAGAAACATTGTCTGTTCTCCTTCTGAGCACCTGAAAAGTGAGGATTCTCAAGGCCCTACCCTGAGGCAGGCTTGCTGTCCCCTGTCTGTTTACGTGCTCAGAACTCCCTGTAGCACTCAGCCCATGAGGAGTCCCTCAGGTCCAGGTGCAAGAATCCTTTTAATTGAGCTTGTTCTGTAAAGCACATTAAATACTTTTTATGCTTTTAGATGACTTAAAAGCATTCATGGATGGTAGTGACTATAATAATTCTGATATTGGTATAAAGTGCTTAGTGGTTTGGGGTGAGGGGGTTGAACTAAGTTGGTTATCCCTTCTTCCCTCATTGTCTTTCTCCCCTCTTTTACTCTCTCTTGTCCTTTCTTTCCCTCCCTAATCTTCCCTTTCTCTCCTTTTCCCTCCTTTCCTTTCTCTTCCCTCCCTCATTCTGTCTTGTGCTCGCTCTCTCTGACATATATACACTCGCACGTGCTCCCGTCCATCTTTTTTCTAAGGCCTATCAGGGGTTTCCACACCTTGAGAAATACAATTTCAGTAATTGCCAAGTATAGTGCTAATTAATTAGACATCCAGAAAGAAGACTAATCTTGAAACTTACACATAAGACAAAACGGCCCCGTGAGTTTTTTCTGTGATTTCACTCAGGCAAACTCCTAGAGAGCACCAGCCTGGCTTGCCTCAAGTTTTTCTGCCTTTAAGTTGTTAAATATTTATCCCTTCCTCCTCCCGCCCCCAAAATATTATAAGCTCCTGGGGGCAGGAGCTATGCCTTTTAAACTTATACTATTCTAGTGACAGCTTAAGAAATATTTGTTGACACATTTGGCATATTGATTGTCCCAAGTCACCTAATTTCTGTGGTTTGTAACTAAGCATTGCTGGTCAAGTCTCCCTCCTCTGGGGCAGCCTCCTTCAGGGTAACTCTATGCCAGGCTTCTCTAGTGTAATCATTTTGGTATAAAACATGGCAAAACGTTATGTCTCACCTCTGAAGAAGAGCAAGAAAGCCCACAAAGTAATGCATTATTTTGTCAGGAAGCCACGGAGTACAAAATAGAAGAATAAGAAGTATCTGGCCTTGTGCCTTGATGCTTTCTGAGGTAGGATTCCTGGTGCAGGAATCTCTGTGTGACTCTGGCTTCTGCATACTAATGAGGTCATGAAGGCACTAGAATGGGATTAGCTCCCTAGGACTTGAAGCTGATGCCCATTGCCCATAAGTTTTTCCCCTCTCCCCACCCCTGGCCTAGGAGACCCACATTCCATCTAGTTCTGAGAAAGAAACCATGCTTGTTCTCTCTCTTTCAACTGAACTCCCCAATCTAATGTGTCAAAGATACTCAAAAGTTTGAGCAAAGGCTCTTCTTCTGACTTTGTTTCATCACAGCCACGCCTGCTAGGGAAAATGGCACGTACAAGCAAGAAGAATTTGGAAGAGTCCACGATATAGATTTTTTATTTCTTCTCCCCAGATCTTTCTATTTATATCCTCTGAGTGTCAAAATGGATGTGACTCAGCTGTGAAACACCAAAGGATTAGGCAGCATGTAACTCAACCCTCACTCTCTTAGCATATGGCAAGGTTTGTGGCTGCCAAAAACTATGCAGACTCTTGCCTCCAAATGCATACGAGCAAAAAAACCTGCATTGCGTGAAACCTAAGGCTGCACCTTCACCAGCTTGTACTGCATATGTGGCCCTTCTGGACCTGATAAGACTGAAGCTTCAAAGGACTTATACCAGTAGTTGGTTTGCCTATATGGACTTCATGCCTCACCCTTCTCTCCAAAAAGACTGTCTCGATGTAATCTCTGTCCTCATCTTTCATGGGAAACCGTGCAAAAGCTCTCTCTGCCTAAGTTTCTTTGATGCAGTCCCCCCTTAGAAAATAAACAGGGAAGTATTTTTTTTTCCAGCATTTTCCAGAATGCTAGAGACTGGCTTACCTCCCACTAGCAGAGAATAGCAAGGCTGATTGCTTTCATGAAGAAAACTTTGTGTGTGAATGTTTGAGGTAGAACGGGGGAAATGTATTATTCCCTTCAAGCTGTGAGTTTTTATCTGGTCAGTGCTGGTCCCACCATCAAGGGACTTAATGATAATTTTGTGGCCATCAGACCCTCTTGAGGGTCCTCTTGAGGACTGTGTGAGACTGGGGAGGGAAGAGGCACACTCCCATGTTGACACAGCAAGAGTTGTTTGTTGTACAGGGTTGCCATGATATGAATTTGGGATTATGCCTCAGCTCAGTTTTTCCTCTCCCATTTTACCTGGACAATCTATTACAATTCCATTGTTAGCAATATATGCGGTCAGTTATTTCAAAAGCTGCCAGCCCACATTTGTGGGGCTGATGGAGAATGGGGGAGGGCAAGGGAATTTGGACTCATAGTCCATTGTTGTTAAGTACTTGAAGGCCCTTTCTCCTTCAGGTGGTGATGGCACAGGGAGGATGAGAGCCAGCCCTGGCAAAGGTCACTGAGCCCTATTCTCCCTTAGAGTTTCGTTCTCCAGATTTCTAAAACGTTTTCTAAATTGCTTTAGCAAGCCCCCTTAGAACTGCTGGGATGTGGAGACATCTCCATGTGTGAGTCCTCTCAGTTGTTAATGTCAGTTTCTAGGGAACTCACATCCTGGTCCATTCCCCTCCAGCCTGAGATGAAGCAGCTCCTCAGAGATGTCTCTGAGGCACTGTGCTTGAAAACTTCAGAGATAATATAGTGATCATTGAAATGCTTCAGGATCCTGGAGATGGCCTAACTTTGATTGACTGTTTATTCTTCTCTTTAATGGACCCAGGAAGAAAGTGAGGGTCTGTGTCCATTCAGTTGACCATCAAGCCTCAGTGACTCTGCATAGGCTTGGTTCCTGCCAGGAGAAGCTGGACTATCATCTAAAACAGTGAGAGATTGGGCAGTTCCCTCTATAGCTCTCAGCCTGAAAGACTCTCTTTGCTCCTGATCTGATCTATGTGTACCCACAGCCAGCCTGCTTTGTATGAGGGTTATAGCTGGGCCCCCCCACAGAGCCCTCGGGCTCACCTGCCTAATGGGGAGTCATGTCCCAGGTTCCTAGGCCTGCACAGAACTTTCCGCCTTTTGCCCTGTTGTCATCAAAGCCAATGATCGGGTCTGGGTTGAGGGGTTTGGGTGCTTCCTTTTTTGTGACCTCAAAAATGAGTCCTCTGTGGGCTTTCCTAGTGCATGAGAAGGAGAATGGGAAGAAAATCTGCTGAAACGGAAGTGAGAGCTTTTACAAACAGCCAAATCCCCCATGATTATAAAATCCTACACTGTTAGAGCTAAAAGGAGCCTTAAAGATCAACTAGCCCAATCATCTGGGTTTGAAGTGCAGGAAACAGACCCAAAAGGATTAAGGGACTTGCTTAAAAAAGATTTTTTGACACCTGTTAACTAACACCTTATTAGAGACTCCTTGCAGCATCCAATATAATAGGGAAAAGGCGAGAAAAGAATATCTTCCCAGGTGACATCATCTCAGGTCCTCTTCGTCTTTATACCCTCGACAGCTTGCACAGAGAAGGCTCTGTAAATGCTTTGTATGATATGAAAAAGCAAAGGATCGTCCACTGCTGTGATTCTGCATTTGTCCGTAATTAACTCAATACATACTTATTAAATAATGATTATTATGATAACAAGCAATTCTTACATTTACTACATACCAGGTATTTGTAATGTATTTTTCTCATTTAATCTTTGCACTGATCCCGTGCAGTAGGTAGCATCACTACCTCCATTTTAGAGGAAAGGGGGGCAAGAGCATTGAGTGGTTTGTACTTACCCACTGCCATAGAGCCAGGTAATGGTGTGAAGATTCAGACTGATCATGACTGGTTGCAGAGCCCATTCTTCACTTCCATGGTGTCTCTCAGAAATCAGTTGTGTGCCTCACACTGTGCTGGGAGTTGTAGAAGATGGTTAGTTTTCCTGAGATATTTACATTTTCTGGGATAAAACAAGATCTGGGGATTCCTGGGTGGCTCAGTCAGTTAAGCATCCAACTCTTGATTTCGAATCAGGTGATGATCTCAGAGTTCATGGGGTCAAAACCTGCGAAGCATGGAGCCTGCTTGAGATATTCTCTCTCCCTCTCTCTCTCTCTCCCTCCCTCTGCCCCTACCCTAAGTACACGCTCTATTTCTCTCTCTCTCAAAATAAATAAATAAACTTTAAAAAAAAAAACAGGATCTGCATAGCAGCAGAGATTCGAATCAGAGCAGTGGTAGAGGAAGGGGTCATAGGAATGACTGATATTTTCCCCAGTGCTCTTGCTTCTCATTTCCATCTTTGGGAAAATTTACCTTAAGAATGAAGAAAAAATAGAGACAATTTGAAGATCAATAAGAGGCTGCTGCTGCCCAAAGGAAGAATAAGGCGAAGTGAAGAATGGAAATGCTATGGCCACAGAGTAGGTCAGTGCATCTCTCTATGTACATACATATGTGGAAGTTGGGGCTACCTGTATTGGATTCTAGATCTCTTAGTTTTCTGAGTCTGTAGCATATACAAAGAAAGACGAGTTGAGTGGTTTGGAAGTCATGCAATATGGTTCTAACTTTACTTATTCTTTCAGAAATAATTTAGTGAGAGTCTACTATATATCCTCTAGTGCCTCAGACCCTTTGGATTTTGTCAGTAATCAACAAACAATGGTCCTCACCCCCAGGTGAAGGCTCTAGTGAAGGTGATTACAGGACAGGGAGATAAGACCTCTGATTGACATGAGTGCAGGCACCATGCCAAATCCTGACAATATTAAGATGATCATGGAGCATTCCCTTAAGAAAAGGACTGAGGTTCTTTGCCTGGGAGAAGACAGACATAGGGAGGAAGTGATTGACATGTTGGAGAGAAGGGCCATCCTGGGGAAGTAAGCCATGAGCCCGTGGTTCCTGGGAGAGCTTGGGCAGGCAGGGAAGACAGCACTCGTCATTGACATAGTACTGGAAATTCCACACTGCCTGTGAGGAAGAACTGAAAAAGGTAGTTGTCTCCTCCAATATTGTTTTAATGCTCTGTCCCCATATGACTAGGCAAATGTGGTCAGAGATCCAGGACTTACAAGGAGGGTACAAAGGAATTTTTTGTAGCTTCTAACTCATTGCATTTCCCCTGGTTTGGAGTGGCAAAGTATAAATGAACAGAGCGCCCATAGGGGCTATAGGTAGCAACCCCAAGGCCACATCGGACTATGGGGAGAAGCAGCAGAACTTGTATAACTGTAGGTGATCTCCTTAGGTTCAGAATTGTAGTAGGTCCCTAATGTCCTTAGAAATCACAAAAATTGTTTTCTAGAATGGCCTCATCACCTTGAAACTCTGAATTAGCTTTCTAATTTTGCTATCTCTCCTGCTCACAGAGATGGGTGGTGTTCTACATAATCTAGTGCACCAGCTTGAACACCAGGAAGAAGTCATACTTACTGGATGCAGATACTAGAGACTTTCCATTATTTTCTATCACCTGAACATATCAGAACTTCCACATATTCATCCAGGCCTTTACTCATACTGTTCTGTCTGGAGCACCTCTCCACAGGGCAGCAAGACACCTCTGTGCAGATTATGCCCTGTTAAGGGCAACAGGCTGAAGAATAAAGGGAGGGTTGGCCTTCTGCTTATAGCCTACACTCTAGGCACCTTGGGTGGAGCTGTATTGACTTACAGGTAGGGCCTTTTCCTCATATGAACAAAGGATCCTATAGGTAGCTCCCCTTCACCCCCATTCTCCAGCTGTCTAAATCCTACTCATCTGTCAGGATCCAAATCCAGTTATATGCCACTTATTCCATTCATCACCCCTCAGCATTACTATTTTGCAGAGTTAGTTGTTCCTTCCTTAGCTTCCTCAGAGCACCTTCTTATAACTATTACAATTCTTATCACAACTTAAATTGTTTTATTATTGCTCTGAGGGCTTAAAATGCTAGGTTGACAGCTATGTACTACTTGAAGATATTCTGTCTTTTCTGGCCTCCAGTATTGTTGTGGGGAGGCCAGCATCATTCTAATTGCTGTTCTTTCATAGGTAATATGTCTTTTCTCTCTAGATGTTTAAGATGATCTCTTCATGTTGTTGTTCACAGATTCATTATAATGGGATTATTTGCAGATTTCCTTTCATTTATTCTACTTGGAGGTTTTTGGAATTCCTGATGTTTAGGAAATCCTTAGCTATTATCTCTTTAAATTAAAAAAAAATTTTAATGTTTATTTATTTTTGAGAGAGACAGAGACAGAATACAAGTGGGTTAGGGGCAGAGAGAGAGGGAGACACAGAATCTGAAGCAGGCTCCAGGTTCCGAGCTGTCAGCACAGAGCCCAATGCAGGGCTCGAACTCATGAGCTGTGAGATCATGACCTGAGCCGAAGTCAGATGCTCAACCAACTGAGCCACCTAGGTGCCCCAGCTATTATCTCTTTAAATATTGCTTTTTCATTATTCCTTCTGTTAGCTCCTTCTAGATTTCCAAATAGATGTATGGTAGACGTTCTTACTGTATTCTCCATCTGTGTTTAACCATTTAAAAAATATTTTCATCACTTTATGGGTTACATTTGGAATATTTACCTCCATATTCTGGTTTACTAATCTATACTTAAGTGTGTGTATATCTAATTCCACACATTAAATCTGTGAACTCCTTGAGGTGAGGGACTACATATAGTTCATCTTAGTTTAGTGTCTGGGACATAGCCAGTGAATAATAAGTGTTTGCTGAAATTAATTGCTTGGCATGTCGGAGGGGTTATTGTTGGCCTGATCTTCCTGTTCAACTCAAGGTACAAATACATGCTAAAATACAAATTGGTTATCTGCTGGCAAAGAAAGAGGAACCATGAGGGCTCACTGCTTACAATAATGATATATGGGACTGGTTGGACTATACTGCTCTCTCTGTGGTGGAAGGGCAGGTTCAGCCAGGCAGGAGCACATGGCAGGCTTGCCTACCAACCACGGCCAAGTCAGGTTTTCTCTTTCAGACAAAACTCCCAGATATCACTCTGCTTATGCAATAAAACTGGGGCAGGAAATGAGACATACTGCCCAGTCCCAAACCTAGGGAAAAGCCACTTTTGAATTGGGTTACCTCACCCAGTTTGATGTAGGTATGATCTTGACATCCTCCCCCACTTAAAAATACATGAAAGAAGGTTACCATCAAGAAAAAGGAGTTCAGTAAGTCTCAGAAGGCTTGTTCAGACTAGTTGTGGCATCTCATCCCAGGGAGCAGGTAAATGGGACAAGGGTAGGCAAATAGCATATGCAGCCTCCCCTTGGAAATACCTGCTGCTGTGGTTAGCCAGAGCAGTCTACTTTTTAAGTCTAATTAAAAGGAAAAGTTGTCCCTGCCATCTTTGTGGAACACATGTCTGCCCCTCAGTTGTTGTACCCAGCTGCTGGTGACCACAGTCATGCACAGGCAAGGTCACAGTCCAGAAAAGATATGCATGACTTCAGAGGGAGTTTCCCAGAGTGTTTTTGGCAAGGGGGGGTAGGGATGGTGGGAAGGGTGAGTCTCTCCCTGTGGCATTCAGCATCTGGCATTCGGCCATTCTTCAGTGGGAGGTTCTTGGAGAGAAACACAAAAATCAGTCTTCAGGGCAGTTTTACAAAAGGGCATGTGATGTCTGCTGCTGATTTTGAGATTCTACCCAATGAAAAAGGAATCTCAGAATACAATGAATCTTTCCCTCACAGCTTATGTGATTATCAGGCTAAGGTACATCTTCTACTATTTGTCGGTGTTGGCATAGAACAGTTCCAGAGCCACAAAGAAATAGCTGGTCCACGATTCCAGAGCAGGCCGTTTGAAATTGAAGGATGCTCTGTAGTCCCTGATCTGAAATCCTGACTTGGGCATGCTCAGTGGTACCCACAGTGATCCCAAAATATGTCATCAAATTATCATAAGTGGATTAAGTTGAATTAACTTTATTATTACTAATAGATATGTATTAAAAACATATAGTGGAGGTATCTAATAGAGGTGAACATTATAGGATGATCGTTAAAGCCTGGAATTCAGGGACATTAACTGAATGCAGTCCAGGTAAAGCATAAAACCACAGCTGGATGATTCGTCAGGCCCCAGGGGAGTCCCCAGCTCTTGGGTCAGCACAAAGGAACAGATGGCAGCCCCAGTAGGTCCAATTTTGATTTCCTCTGCCTGGAAATCTTTTGCTTTATCTCAGCCGGGGATTTCAGCTATTCCGGATGGCAGTGATTTCCATCTGGGCCTGTGGTGAAAAATAAACCTCTTCTGAACCATTAAAATTCATAAAGCTGTTAACAGATAAGATGTAGAAAGCTCTTGATATGTCTTTGTGCATGTGATTGTTGTCTGTTTTGGGTGAAAACACTTATACCTGTGGTGAAAATTCAGTACACTTATAACATTGAATCTTTCATGCCAAGACCCTGTGACTTATTGTCCCAGAGGTAAGGTAAGAATTAAATGAGATAGCAGTGGTAGTTTGGAGATGATAATGTTACTACCATCTTCTCTTACAGCTGTCTAGGGAAAAGATATGGAAGGAAATTTGAGAGAAAGTTCTTTGAGTTTCAGAATTTGAGCTAGGAATTAAAGTAGAAAGATTTCTATATTAATAGAAATCTGGAAAGACAGAAAACCAGAGCAGAAGTCACCACCCAGGGTTGACTTCTTGCTCACTCTCAATGTTCTCAATGGTCTCTGACCATTTTTTCACTCTTTAACCCAAAGCAACCATCTACCTGCTTTGGACAGCATCTGTTAGCTCCCCCAAATGAAGCCCAACCAAAAAATTCCCCCAAACATCTCATTGAGCACAAAGTAGAACGCATGTGAGGAACCTGCTTCTGGGAGTAACAGCTCCTTCCAGGGTCCAGGAGTGATGTAGGCTGAGAGTGAATGTGAAGATGGTAAGTCCCCTTTCTGATGAGGTCAGCACCACAGAAAAATATGAACCTAATGTTTTCAGATATTTAGACTTCTTATGAGATCCAAAATTTAAGATTTTTATATGAGGTCTCCTGAGTTTTAAACATTGATATTTTTCAAAAATAGCCATCACATGGGCCAAATAAACCATGTGACTGTGGACTGGATCTGATCTGCTGGCTACCAGTTTTTACCCCAAATGGAAAAGCTCCATGAATTATTATCTACCTTGGGCCAGCCATTGTCCTAGATACTATGGACATCAAGATGAGGGGAGTCCTATATATGATCCTGGGAAGTTCACAAACCAGAGGGGAAGAAAGACTGACCTGCAAATCGATCATATGAGCTCACTGTAGAGAGTGATCTGGATGTGCAGGTGAGGGGCAGCTAGCTCACCTGTGGACTCTGCATGTCACAGAAAGCCACCTGGAGGCAATGATACTAGAGGAGTTGAGTCTTGAACCTGAGTTGACTCTTGAGAGTTAACCAGATGAAGCAGGTAGATGGGACATAGCAGGAAAAGATCACCGCAGGAAATGAAGATGAGCGTAGTCTGGCTGGTGAAGACACCTATACAGCTCAATGAGTGATAACAAGGTGAAGCTGGGGATGGAGAGACCAAGGAAGACTTTTCTGTATTAACTTGTTTGGGCTTTATCCTAAAAGCAAGGGGGGGGCACCATGGAATGCTTTAAGCAGGGTAGAAGCATGGTGAGATTTCTGTTTTAAAACTATACCTTCAGCATGTATTTGGAACATAAATCTCAAAGGGAAGAAGACAGGCATCAGGGAAATATTTAAGAACCTAGAGTAGTAAAGAAAGCAAGAAATTGTAAGGGCATGAGCTAGGGGTGAGGAAGACAGCAGAAATTTGATAACTGTTTAGGAAGTTAAATTGGAAAGACATGGAGATTGAAGAAGGGGATGAAGGAAAGACAGTCAAAGATTACTCCAGATTCCATACCCAATGATGGGTGGGTGATGGTTAGGGTGACTATCCCTGTTTTCCTAGGACTGTTCTACTAAGACTGAGAGTCCCACATACTGAGAAGCCCCTCAGTCCAGGGAAAATAGGAATGGTTGGTCACTCTAGTAATAGTTCTCCAACTAACATGAGAAACAGTAGAAGAAGCTATAAGTCTGGGAGGTTGGGGAGATAATGAGTTGATTTAGAGCATATTGAATTTAAGTGCAAGCAGATGTTGAGATGAAGATATTCAGTAGGCCTTAGATGAATCAATAGCTCAAAAAATGGCGGGAGGGGGGTGTGGAGCTCAAAAACGTGAGAATTTTGACTTGGAGAAAGTGGATTTAGAGGCCATCAACATAAATAGGGGTTGTTTAGGGCCATCCAGGGAGAATCATCCAGGGAGAGACTATAGAGCAAAAAGGGAAGTGGATCTAGAATAAAACTGCAGAATGAAACATGGCAAGTCCAGTGTTTGGGGAGCATACAGAGAAAAGAGAGACTCGGAAACAAACTAAGAAGGAACAGTCAGAGGAGTGTAAGGAGTACAGACTAAATGCTCAGTCTTGGAAGCAAAGTGAGTAGAGAGTGTCTCAAGGCATGAGCCATCATGGGGGTCAAGAGCAAGACATGTCCAGGACCATGATGAGAAAAAGTGGCCTCCTCATTGGTGATCTTCAGTTGAACTTTCTTAGTGGTTTGATGGGTAGAGGCCAGTATACCCCTGGGGAAGAGTGGATGTGAACTGAGAAAATGGAGATAGTAAGTACAGTCTCACCACCTGAGAAACTTGAGGGAAAGGGAGGAAGAGAGGTAAAGCAAAAGCCAGCAGACCATGTATGGTCAAGGAGGAGCTATTTTCTTTAAGATGGCTGAGAACTAAATAAACTTATGAAGCTTATAGACTTATAAACTGAGAGGGAGCAATTGGTAAAAAGAAAATTAAAGATACAGTGACTAAGAGAAGTAATGAATGGATCAGGGCCCATGGGGAGATGAAATGATAAAGCCATTGGCCATTGGCTTTAGGGGAAAGAGGGATGTGGCACACTCTGGGACTATGGGAGGGAGGGCAGGTTAGGATAGTGCTGAAGGAAAGGAGGAATGACAGCTTGGAAATGGGAAGGCATAAAACAAAGAGTTGTGGTTAATGTCAGCAAGGAGAGAGTAAAAAATGAAATATCAGAGGAAATTATAGACATGCTGAAGATCTACCTCAACCACTACTTTTAAGAGGAATGATTATAGTCTAAAGATTCAGGGCATTTTCAGATAACAATGGACATACAGTCTTTGGAAAGCTTCAGGAAATAATTCAGAAGTGACTGCATGTTATTTGAGAGGCTTATCCAATCATTCCCTTTAGAATGAAAGGGTCTGAGTCAGAATCAAATAGCATGCATGCACACTGCTATCGACTGAATGAATTCTCCCCCATATGTTGAAACGTCATCTACAATGTGATGGTATTGGAAAGTGGGGCCTTGGGAGGTGTTTAGGTCATGAGAGGGAGCCCTGTTGAATGAGATTAGTGCCTTTATGAAAGAGACCTCGGAGGGCTCCCTTGCTCCCCCTTCCATCAGATGAGGTCACAGCAAAAAGACAGACATCTAGGAAGTGGGCCTTCACTAGACACAAAATCTGCTGGAGCCATGATCTTGGACTTCTCAGTCTCCACAACTGTGAGAAATAGTTTTCTGTTGTTTATGTCTCCCAATCTGATATTTTTGTGTAGCGGCCCCAAAGGACAATACACACACACACACACACACACACACACCCCTACACCTATGCTTTGTGCATAAACAATTTACAACTTGCTTGGTCTCCAAGCTGAGTTAAATCTCTAAAAGTATTGTGTTCAGGACCAGTCAGGCTGAAGAGAAGGTTTTGCTAGGTGGGAGGTCAGTGCAAAAGTACAGAAAAGCAAAGTAAAAATTACCTTTCTAATTAAGTTGTGTATTCAGTTAGGTTGAGCTTAGAAATCATTGAGGAGTCATTCAAACCAATCTTGAAACACATGCTTTAAGAGGAAATTACCATAAGCAACGAAGCAGGGCTCTGCTCCTCGCCAGTCCGTGGGGGAAGCCACAGCAACACGAAGCCTATGAGAGAGCCGACGTCCCACAGGCAGCCAGCAGGGAGGTCCCCACACTGCCACAGTGAATCATCCTTGCTCACAGCCTGGTGCCTCCCCTGGCACAGGGAAATGCCATGGCATTTTACTAGTTGTGCTTATTTTGATCAACGACTAAGAGCCACGTAGTGATGCTGTCCAGGGTATGTACTTTACCTTCTCGATTTTTTTTTTTCATTTTTAAAGTAATGTTTTTTTTTCTGGCATAAAAACAGTCAGTGCCCTTTGTAGACATTTAGGTCAATGCAGAGAAATAGAATTAAGACCAAAACATATCTCTATGTCGAGCAATGTTAACATTTTGGCATACTTCCTTCTTGTCTTTCCATTGTGGTTTTTAGGATGAAGAGAACTGATCTCTTCCTTTCTGAGAAAAGCCGATAATCCCAGGACAGGAAAAACTTCCTGGAAGAGGCACCAGAAGATCTGGGTTCTAATCCCAGCTTCACCACTGAGTATCTGTGGTGTTGGCAGCTGCCAATCCCCTTGAGACTGCTTTCTGGTTATGAGATTATGGCATCGATTGGCTAACCTCTAGGGCCTATTCCAGCCCGGGCCTCTGATATTCTGACTCCCTGAAAGATGTGCTTTTGAACACAAATTCTTCTGGAGCAATTATAGCTCCCACTCTGAAATCCTGAGTCTTCTGAAGCTATGAGGAAGGCTTTTTGAAGTGATGTGACTGCTTTCCTATCCTTTTGTTAAATTCTGGAAATTAACAAATGCACTAAGGATGCATTTCAATGCACGACATATGGCAGAGACTCTCTAATGAGAGAAGGTGTATGATTATCCAGTGAGCTGGGTAAAGCTAGTGCCCTGCTTTGTTCTAGCTAGCAATTGAGTTAAAAAATCAGGAGCTAAATAAACCTATTAACTAAATCTGGCTCAGAATTTCCCAAACTGTGTTCTCAGAGTGAATAGGTATACTCTAGAAAAAGAGAGCAATAGTCAGGTAAGTTTAGAAAAGGTTAGCTCAGGGGTGCCTGAGTGGCTCAGTCGGTTGAGCATCTGACCTTGGCTCAGGGCATGATCTGTGGTTCATTGGTTTGAGCCCCTCATCAGGCTCTGTGCTGATAGCTCAGAGCGTGGACCCTGCTTCAGATTCTGTGTCTCCCTCTCTCTCTCTCTCTGCCCCTTCCCCACTCGTACTCTCTCTCTCTCTCTCTCTCACTCACTCTCTCTCTCTCTCTCTCTCTTCCTCTCAAAAATAAATAAAACATTAAAAAAAATTTTAAAGAAAAGTTTATGTCAAGGAAAATTTAATGGGTTTCTTTAGGATGTCTTAGAACTTGAAATATGCTTAAACGCATAGGGAATACCAAGAGGGTGATAGGCAGTATGCATCCTGAGCTAACAGGATCTTGGACTATTTTGTCAAGGAACACTGATTCACATCCCAAGGTGTTAGTCTTCCATAGAACACAGTTTGAGTAATATTGTTCTAGCTCCTTCTTTCAGTTCCCAAAGATGTGCTTTTTTAAGGCACCATTATGGTTCTTTTAATAATTTTTCCTGACTATTCCAATCATCGTGGTGATGTCCTGAGCTGGATTTTTAAAAACCATAACCCTCTTGACCCTGTGTACTATATTTTATAAGTTTTATAAATTCTTGCATTGCATCTGCAGGACAATTTTTAATTTTCTCAAATGTGTATTTATCAACTGAGTGGTAGTCTGTGCCTGACACTATACTAGCATTCTTAGCTCTGAGTTTTACCTTTATTTGTCTGTATGATCTTGATGAGTCATTTAATGTCTTTAAGTGAGGTAGGCTGGAGTTCATTTAATCTCTTCAGGTGATGTAGGCTGGAGTTCAGGAGCAGAGAACACCAGGCAGAGAGCTGCCCAAGAACCAGCAAACTCAGATTCACAGGGTTTGTGGGAGTGAGAGGAAAAGCAAAGTTCTGGGGATCCCGGGGTGAGAGGAGAATGTAAAGGGAAAGGCAGAGGAATCTGAGCTCTCCATTGTGATAGTAGGGCCTCTTTCTCAGGGCAGGTCAATGCAAAGATGGAAAAGGTGAAGGGTAAAGTTCAGGGTCTGCAGAAGCCTCGTCTTCAGGGGGGAAGATTGGGAACCAAAATTCAGGAGAGATCTTGGACCTGGGCCTCATCTACCTGTCATTGTCTAGAATAGCAGGAAACACGCTGGTGCAGTGGGTAGACTGTGCCTGCAGACACGTGAGCTAAGGATCCAGGGAGGAAAACAGTTCCTTGATAAAAAGTTTTGGAAGCACTGGATTCAAGGGGACTCTGGGTGGGAGTTTATTTCTACCTAGCTAATCTTCTAATGGGAATATTTCTTTATAGATTGCATAAACCATTCCTAGATAAGGTCTGAGTCTAGCCTGAAGTGGAATAATACTATTACCATGACATGCTTAATAACAACAAAAATATATAACATAAATAACAACATAAATATATATGTGTGTATATATGTACATATATACATATATACATGTACATATACATATGTACATATATACATATATATACACACACACATATGTATATACGTATTTTTTAAATCAGAAGTGTCTTTATCAAGAGTCTTGGGATGTAGGTGATAGAAAAAAGAAGCTTCCATGAATAATTAGCAAAAATCAAAACTTATTCTTTCCTCTCCTTCCTCTGACTCCTCCCTCTCTTCCTGTCCTGTTGTCTCCTTCCTGCCATTGGCCATGAACTCACTTCCCACTTTTCTAAACTTTTCTAACTCTGGGGAGAATGGTATGGTATTTTCTAGGGATGTTGACTCAGAATCATGTCACTGGTGCTGTTATCCAGACTTTTTGATTGATTTTAGCCCCTAAATAACCAGACTTCCTGGCTTGAGCTTTTGAACGCCCTCTACCCTTTTCAGTCTTCCACTAGTATCTGAAGACTTGCTGTGAGCTGGGCACTGGGACACAAGATGAGCGGGGCCGACACAGTTCCTGACTTCAGATACAGACCGTCTGACTCTTGGTCCCCCTAGGCCCCTGGAGTCATGGGATGTGCCCCAGGAGGCCTCACCCCCCACCCCCTGAACTCTGGCCTCCTTGGCTACCTTGATTCAGCCAATTTGTCTTGTCTTTGGCATATCTGACTATGCTTTGGATCATCTGCCCTAGGATACCTGTTATTTCTTTTCCTCCCTACTAGGTCTCCCCTCTCTCTTCTACCCCTCCTTCTCTCCCTCTGCCTCCTGCCTACTCTCACTGACCTCACCCTCTCCACAAGCTGACTGTATTCTGGAGCTCCAACCCATCCTGCTCTCCCTGGCCCAATTGGGCCTCTGCTGATCCCACTTGTCTTAATGCATGAGGACTTGTGGCTGGGTTTTGTTCCTGGCAGGGAGGGGGGCTGTCTGCTCAAGGGGAAGTCTGTCATGCTTTCTGTTTCACTCTAAAAAAATGGCAGAGTGATCGACTGCCTGGCTTTGTCAAAGGACTTCAGTTTTCAGAGGGCCCATGAATTCAGATACAAATGTACACAAAGCTTTGCTAATTCCAACTTATGGGGGAAAAAAATGAAGCAAGGCATCAAAATGCCTCAATTACAAGATATTTGTAAAAAATCCTTATATTTAAACATAGTTCAAACTTAATAAATGAGACCATGCAAAATGCTAGAATGTAGAAATAGACAACAAACTGAACAAGAGGTCTGGAGAGCTAGCTTTGTAGGTTCCTCATGCCTCTGACAAAGTGTGATCTGAGGCAAGTCACTTCACCTCTCTGGACTGCTCTTCTCCAGCTACCTCTCCCTACAATGAAAAGATCCATTCAGACACTGTATGATTTTCCTCCACTTTAAAATAGCAGTTGTGGGGCACCTGGGTGGCTCAGTCAGTTAAGCATCAGACTTCAGCTCAGGTCATGATGTCACAGTTCGTGAGTTCGAGCCCTGCGTCAGGCTCTGTGCTGACAGCTCAGAGCCTGGAGCCTGCTTCAGATCCTGTGTCTCCCTCTCTCTCTGCCTCTCCCCTGCTTGTGCTCTGTCTCCCTCTCTCTCTCTCTCTCTCTCTCTCTCAAAAATAAATAAACATTAAAAAAATTTTAATAAAAAATTTAAAAATTTAAAAATAATAAAATAGCAGCTGTCTGCAAAAACCACAGAAATGGACTACCTCAACCCCTCTGCAACCTTCACAAATAAAGAAGTGGTATTGCCATATTTAAGAGTTTTTACTATAATGATGTTTGAAAACCTTCAGAGACTATTAGAAAAAAAAAAAAGAGACTATAAATCATCAAGTGTATGATGACTAGAAAAAAAACCTGACAGAAAAGTGGGTGTTGTGGTTGACAAAGCATTTTTATAAAAAGCAGATTTGAGAAGATACAAGTCTCTGTGATTCCAGGCCTTCGCTTTGTACTGCATCTATTAAAGTATTTGGGGAGGGGTGCCTGGGTGGCTTAGTTGGTTAAGCGTCTGACTTCAGCTCAGGTCATGATCTCACAGTGTGTGAGTTCGAGCCCTGCATCAGTCTCTGTGCTGACAGCTCAGAGCCTGGAACCTGCTTCGGATTCTGTGTCTCCCTCTCTCTCTGCCCCTCCCCTGCTCATGCTCTGTCTCTCTCTGTCTCAAAAATAAAAATAAATAAATAAATTAAAAAAAAAAATTAAAGTATTTGAGGAAACTTATTATTTTCCCTTTGAAGCTAATGATGTGGCAAAGAGTCCAAGAGATGTTCCTCACTTTCTACCCTGCAGATAGGCTTCCTAAACATCTATCGGTTATTAAATATCACAACTGAATTGTGCCTTACAAGATGCCCTGGTCAAACAGTAGGTTCCAGGTGTTGGGAATTAGAAAGGTTCTACCATAGCCCCTCACTGTAATCAGATGAAGGGTTTAATCAGTGAGTACAGAAATATCCCTCATGGGAGCTTTCAGTAGGGCAAAATGGCTGATTTATAAAAAGCATGAATGCTTTAACAAAGAACAAATGTTTACTAATGTGGAACAAATGGATGAAATCATGAATATTTAGTGAATCATGGACTCCTGTACAGAAGAGGAACTTGAGAACTCAGCCTGTGCTTGCTCTGAGATATGCTTGGGTTCTGACATGATTGTTTGTTTAGTAACCTTTCTAAGGTGCTTTGGAATGTGGGCCAGATAGAGTGGGTAAAATGCAGACTCGCATTCCATATGAATAACTTGATTCCTTTGTTTCCGAAATTCAGCTGTTTACTCTTTGACCTATTTTGTTTCCTGTGTCATAATATTCAATAATCTTTGAAGAGGGAAGAGAGTTGTATTGTTATGATATGAGTGGTTGATACCAGCAATTAATTGTCCCTCTTTCTTGCCTGGCCCCTTAGCCATCTCCCCTCACCCCACTCTAATCTCTTATCTGTCTGGGGAAATGTTTGCCAAATGACTGATTAGACTTTCACAGTAAATTGCATTTTTTGTAGATGATCCTGATAGCTTTTTCACAGCTTCCCTAGAAAGTTCCGAGATTATATATCTTATCTTCAAGCTGTTTGGTGTCTTTACTCTAAACCACATGCTATCTTTAAGGTTTTTTTGGTGTGTTTTAAATGAGAAAATCCTTTGAAGTTTGGGAGACAGTCTTTCTAAACTCAGTCGATGCCACAGTACTATCCTTCCAGACCATTAATGATGCAATTCCAGAACCAATTGGATGATTGATTATTTATAATTAGGAAAACTAGAAGATAAACAAGGTGGAGAAAAAAGAACTGAAAGGGAACCTGGACTGTGTTCTAGTCTGAATCCTGACTTCTTTTGTTGGACTGGGGTTGGGGTTAGTAAAGGGTGAATTGCAGTGTCCAGTTTTTCCCTGAGCAACCATCCCCGTGGTGTGCCTTTTGATTCACAAGCCTTGATGTCCTCTTGGTCTTTTTCATGAGAAGTCTGCAGCTGTTTTAAGCTGCACAGAGGGCTGGCGATGGAAATGAAGGACTGTATTACTGAAACACTCAAGCTCATTGGCTTTGGAGATCATGGCTTTGACTTTGTGGCTTGGGCTGCCAGAGAAAATGAGGGAGCATAAATTAGCAGGGATGGCAGAGTTCCGTTAACACCCCTTCCCAGCTCTTCTCCATCATCTCTGTCAGGTCACAGAGTGTCAAGGGTATACAAGACAGTACAGGGAAGTATTGACTGGTGCTAGTAAATGGCTAAAGAGTTTTCTCTTGGGGTGTCTGGGTGGCTCAGTTGAAATGTCAGACTCTTCATTTCAGATCAGGGCACGATCTCATGGTTCGTGGGATTTAGCCCCACATTGGACTCTGTGCTGACAGCATGCAGCCTGCTTGGAATTCTCTCTCCCTCTCCCTCTCTCTGCCCTTCCCCTGCTCTCTCTTTCTCTCTCTCTCTCAAAATAAATAAATAAATTTAAAAAAAAGTTTTCTCCTTATGTTGACCCTTATATCTATTTACCTATAACTGAAATCCATTGATTTTCCTTTGGTCTCTAAAGCAACAAAGAGCAGATCTTACTTTCTCTGATAATCCATCATCCTCCACAGTATTCTGTTGTTTTATTTTTTTTGTGCTTCCTGTAATCTCTCAAAGATGACTGTCCTTTAGGCCCTGGAGTCCAGTTCATACGTGCTGGGATTGTTGAGGCCACTTGAAGTGACAAGACCCTCTCTCACTAGCTTCTTGCCTATCTGGGACTGAAATTCCCTCTTTGCATTGTTCTACCCTCTTTAGGTTGAACACCGGGCTTCCTTGTTGAATAGAAAAGTCAAGGGGCACCTGGGTGGCTCAGTCGGTTAAGCGTCCGACTTCGGCTCGGGTCATGATCTCACGGTCAGTGAGTTCGAGCCCCACTTCAGGCTCTGTGCTGACAGCTCAGAGCCTGGAACCTGCTTCAGATTCTGTGTCTCCCTCTCTCTCTGACCCTCCCCCATTCATGCTCTGTTTCTCTCTGTCTCAAAAATAAATAAACGTTAAAAAAATTTAAAAAAAAAGTCGATTGGACACTTCTTTTTTCTCTCTTACCTCCCTTACCACTACATCAAGCAAAGTTCTTTGCTTTTCTCCTTGTTTCCAACATACCTTTAAAAGCAATTTGTGACTCTAGTATTTTTTAAAAGTCTCAGCTAATGCTGCTCTTTAGCTTTCCTGACACTATTTTATTATTATTTTTTAATGTTTATTTATTTTGAGAGAGAGAGAGAGAGTGCATGCACAACTGGGGGAGGGGCAGTGAGAGAGGGAGAGAGAGAATCTCAAGCAGGCTCCCTGCTGACAGCACAGAGCCAGACATGGCACTCCATCTCACAAAACCACGAGATGGTGACCTGAGCCAATATCAAAAGTTGGGCTCTTAACTGACTGAGCCACCCAGGTTCCCCTTTCCAGACACTATTTTAACAAGTTCTCACTAAATGACATAAAACATACTCTTGTTTTTCTGTTAATGCAATTTAATATCCTAATTTTTTCACTTGGTATTATATCATGAGAATCTCCCAAGTCATCAGATTTATTCATACACACTGTGTTCATTCTCTCAATCATTGAGCAGGTACTATGTGCCAGAAACTATCTTAAGTTGAAGATGTGTTGGAGAAGACAATAGAAACAGGGTTTAATATTAGAAATCACTAAATAATTACACAGATCTTTTTTTTTAATTTTTTTTTTTACATTTATTTACTTTTTGAGAAACAGAGTGAGACAAAGCATGAACAGGGGAGGGGCGGAGAGAGAAGGAGACACAGAATCTGAAGCAGACTCCAGGCTCTGAGCAAGCGGTCAGCACAGAGCCTGATGAGGGGCTCAAACCCACAAACTGGGAGATCATGACCTGAGCCGAAGTCTGATGCTCAACCGACTGAGCCACTCAGGCGCCATAATAATTACACAGATCTTTGAGTAATCATAGTACATGACACACAGGAAGCACGTGTGGACCATGATAGGGAATACATGGGGGAACTTGGCCTAGTGTGTCACGTAAGAGAAACTTCTCTGGGCAGCACGGAGCATAATTTGCTTTGTGATTCCCCTGTTTGGGGACTTCATGCTGTTTCCAATCTTGGCTATTTTTAATAAACCTGCAATTAACACCTCTGTGCATAAGCAATATTATTTCCTTAGGGTAGAGTCATAGACATGTAATTACTGGGTCAAGAATGTGAATATTTTATGGCTCTTGATACATTTTTATTAAAAAGTTTTCTAGAAGCAGCTGGTGCTTTTGTAGCTGGTGAGGGGTCTTGGGCCACCACATATCCAACTACTTTCATGGAAATAATGAGTTGATTTTAAGAAATCAGTAAAATTAGTAGTGAAAACAATTGGTATGTTTCTGGCACATGCTCTAAACTGATGCTGTTCAAAGTATAGTCCTCTGACTGGCGTAGGTCCTAGAGATGTTGATTAGGAGTCTGTGATAAGGCCGGAAATGGACAATTAAACATTTAAAAACCGTTATGGCGCTATGATAGTGATTTCATGTTAAAAATTTGGGTGTGTATACTGTATGCTACTTGTTCATTTTATCTTTTTCCTAGTAATTATTATTATTTTTTACAATGAAAGTATTTGTTCATGATAAAGGAGGAGGAAACAAGTCCTTCCCCACACAGTTTGTGTGGAAGCTAGTGGAACCCCCTTAATCAAATTTCCTTTTACAGACCCAAAGTCCCCTGGTGCCATATAACAATTCCCCTCCTTCTCATGGGAAACCACTGGGATTAGCAAATTTTGCCAACAAACATGTACATTTAAGTTAAGCCACACAAGATCTGTGAATACCTTTCCCAGAAAGATAAAGTGCACCCATTGCAACAATTGGGGCATGTGTTGTTTAATGAATTTCTGTGAGAAATTTCTTGGTCCGGGAATTACAGTTGCTCATGGTTTTATTTTTGGTCTCAGAATGTAACAAGGTACTTGACCACTGAACCTGCCTGTATGGAGACAGTGGAATTAGGATTAGATGCTGCCACTGCCTGTTGTTTCTCCCCAGAGGAAGTAATGAAAGGTGTCAAAAAGCTTCCCATCTCTGAAACCTTTTGCCAATTGTGTTCATGGAGGTTAGCTGTGGGTTAAAGGCTATGTGGTGTCCTTATCCCCAATAGCAGAGACCAGAACTGTTAAGATATTTGATATGATGAAGAAATCTCACCAGTCAAGGGCTGAAACTCATGTGGATAATACCTGCATATCATTTAGCACAGTATTGGATGGGAAATAAAAGGAACTACAAAATGGTTTTTTGCCAATTTGTCTGAAAAAATGAAAACCAGATCTAGCTCAGAGAAAGGGTTCACCCATAATATTGCTGAGGTCCCCAATGTGTGAGAACTGTTTTCCTAAAAACTCTGCCTACCACCAATTTGCTGGTCAATATAAGAATCAAGCATTTTTTTTGTTGTTGTTTTTCATTTTGCATTAAGGGAAAACAGGTAATAATGAGTTGGAGTGTTGACTCTGAAGTCAGAGTGCCTGGGTTTAATGCCTCGACTCTATGTTTTACTAGCTGGTGACCTAGTTGGAATTACTTCCCTCTCAGTGCCTCAGGTTTTCATCTACATCATGGAGATAATAACAATAAAGAGAAGTTCCATGTAAGGTATCTCATATACCCAGTTCCTGAATATCAGACCGTCAATAAATGTTAGCTGTTCTTACTCTTATGATAAAATTCATTAGAAGACATTCTGTTGAACAGGAAGGAAGGAAGGAAGGGTGGGAGGAAAGAAAAATCACAAAGCAATGGAACCCTTGTCACAGACTTCTTCCTGTGGAATGTTGGAGAAGAGCACAGGATTTGGGTCTAGGTGACTTGGTCTCTGGGCCAGGCGATGCTGTTCATTAGGTGTGTGATCCAAACAGTCATGAGATGACACTGAATGTCAGAGTCCTCTTCTCTTTTGTAGATGGAATGAGGTTAATAATACCTGCCTCCTGGGTTGGTTGTGAGTGCAAATGAGCTAATGTATGGATAGGAGCCTTGTAAGTGGTAAGAGTGATAGGGGTGTGGGCTATCTCTATCTACAACTCTTCCTTTGGTATGGCTTTCCTTGGTCATGTGCCTGCTTGAACTGGCTCTTGGAGGAGGAGGAGCCTTCCTGAGTTTGGGGCTTTGGGGCTGGTGTTTTCCCTTTTCTCTGGGCTTCTGTGCAGTAATTGTTCATTGAGACTGAATGGTAGACCCCATCTACCTGGTTCCTAGTAATTGAGAGGCGAGTGTTACTGCTGGATATCCATGTGTGTTTTCTGAATTGCTTCATCAGAACAATGTACCCATAGATGAGGAAAAGCTTGGTCATGGACCATTCTGAATTTGGTTTATCAGTGTAAACTTCTTTGGAAATGGAATTGTGAGGAACCATAAGTCAAGTCTTTTAAAAAAATTTAAAAAGTGACTCATAGATGAAGAAACAAGTTAAGAACCCAGAGGCTAAGAGTTCCAATCCCATCTGGCCACAACTTGTTAGTGACACTGGGCAAGTAGCTTACTTGATCACTTGGTGGCTTCATTTCTTTGTCCATAAAATGTGGTATTATGGTACTAACCTACCTTGCTAGAGGGTTACAAAAAATAAAATTAATTTTGGCCACATATATATATTTCAGCTACCCACTGCTTCCAGAACTATCTGGTTTGGGGCAAGTTGGAAACATGAGAAGAGCAACTTTTCCTATTGTAGTTCAACCAGAATCTCTAGAAGTTTGCTCTTTCCTTCATGAATTTTCTCAATTCTATTCTGTTAGTTGTTTACTAAATAACACGACTCTATTGACTTAATCCACGGGAAAAGTCCTGGGAGGCTCCGGGGAAACACTAACACAAGATGTGGTGTTGACACTTCCAGAAACTCTTAATAATGGCCTTAAAACAGGGATAAGTGCAGCGTCGCCATAAGCCACAGTGCTTACAGCAGGCTTCAGGGCCACCAACACCTAACACTCCACGGGACACGTTGCAGGCCTTCGGCCTGAAAGACACATTAATTCATTGTCCACAATAGCCATTTGCACTTCACTATTAGAACACAGTCATTGTTTTCTTCCTGAGGCTTTAGTGGGGAAAGAACAATTATACTCATATTTATTTCTCTTCCAACTAAAGCCTCAACTTTGCTGGCAGTACAAGAATGAAATCTCTGTAAACCCAGCACAATGAGAGCAGAAGAAACAACAGCAGAGGAGAAGATAAATTTTTGGAAGACAGCAAACGGGCGAAGTGGTGTCTAACTTCGAACAGAGAAAGCAGAATGTGCTGAAAGCCAAGTAATTTGTGCTGGAGAACCTCAGAAAGACTGGAGAATTAAAGAGTGTGGGTTTTCTGTCGACAGGGATGAGGGTAGAGCTGAAAGTAGGAGAACCGGGTTAGCAAAAGCTACCCCTGCCTTAGCCTGTGCTACTGGCCTTCCCAGTCAGAGCCAAAGGCAGGGATTCTGTATCAATAGGTACAGCCCAAGGGGCTCAGGACTTGGAGACTTCAGTTAGAACATGGGGTAGAAACTAGGTAGGGGGTCTGTAAACAGGAAGGAAGAATTGCATACTAAATGATAATATCTCCGATCCAACTTGGCCCCAGAATGCTGGCAACCAGGCTTTCATACCTGAAGCAGAAGGCTAGAGAATTGCTCTCCAGGGAAACAGACAAGCTTGGGAGAAATGGCCTGCAGAAACAGATTTAGGAGTCCTTTAGCAAAAAAGCTGGATCTCTGCTAGGTCAGCCAAGGATGAAGTCAACCCGTGATAATCGAACTCATTCCCTGCACATACGCAAAGCTTCCAATCAACCAAGAACCACCGGAAATGAAAGAACTACTCAGTATCAAAAACAGAAAACAAAATAAAATGAAAAGCAAAAACCTGAAGCGAAGGAGACAATATTAAGGAACATATGAAAAATAGGGAGAAAGATTTAACAGTTTTAGAAAATTAACAAAGATTTTGAGTCATAAGGTGTAAAAGAAAAAAAATGCTAGTTTAATTTTTTGAATAACCAGAATGGTTGTTTCTGGTTTTGTTTTTGTTGCTTTAAATTTATTGAACTATAACTTAGTAACAAAATACTGCAATAGCTAAATGTACCATTTGATTATTTTGACATTTGTATGCATACATGAAACTGTCATGACGATCAAGAAAATGTATGTTTCTATTATTCCCCAAAGTTTCCTCACAGTCTTTTATAATTCCACTCTCCCTCTGCCTCCATTTCCAGGCGACTATGATTCTTTTTTACTGAAACTATAAATTAACTTTCACTTTCTAGAATTCTAAATAAATGGAAACACACAAATACTCTTTTTTTCTTTTTTTTTTTTGGTCTGGCTTCTTTTACCAGCATGATGAGTTTAGAATCATTGATGCTGCTGCATATATTGAAAGTTTGTTCCCTTTGGTTGGGTAGTATTACCTTACGTGGCTATCCCTAATTTGTTTACTCATTTACACGTTGATGGACATTTGGACATTTCTAGTTTTAGGCAATTACAAAAGTTGCAGTGAACATGTATGTCTTTGTGTAGACATGTTTTCATTTCTCTTTGGTAAATATCTAAGAGTGCAATAGCTGGTTGTAGGGTGCATATTTAACTTTCCAAGAAGTGATCCAACTGTTTTCCAGAGTGGTTGTACTATTTTATATTCCATCAGCAGGGTATGAGAGTTCCTGTGGTTTGACATCCTCGCTGGTGCTGCATATAGAAAGTCTTTTTCATTTTAGTCACTCTAATGGAGGTCTAAAGCTTTATTGTAGTTTTAGCTTTCATTTTCCTGGTGAAGATTGATGTTGAGCATCTTTCCATGTGCTTCCTGGGTATTTGCATATCATATTTGTGAAGTGTTTGAATCTTTTATCCATTTTTAAAAGTAGGTTGTCTCATGACTGATTTTTATAAGAATGCTCTATATTTTGGATATAATTCTTTTATATGACTCATGAATATTTTCTTGCATTTGCATATTTTAATGGTCTTCTGAAGAGCAAAAACCTTTAATTCTGGAAAAGTCCAGTCTATCATTTTCTTTCTTTTGAGATTTATATTTTCTGAGTCCTGAGAAGCCTTTGCCTTCTCTAAGATAACAAAACTTTTCTCCCATATATTTTTTAGAAGATGTATACTTTTAGGTTTTACTTTTAGGTCTCTGATCCAATCATTTGAATTAGCATTTTGTATGATGTGAAATGAGGACTGATACTCATTTTTCCCCCATTCAGATATCCAGTTGATTAGCACAATTTGTTGAAAAGACTTTTCTTTCCCTATAAATCATTTTGGTACTTTTGTCATAAATTAATTTATCATATATGTATAGGTTTGTTTCTGAGTTTTCTATTCTGTTTATTGATCTATGTGTCTATCTTTTTGCCTGTACAAAAACTGTTATTGTTACTATAGCTTTAGAGTAATTCTTAAAATTAAGCAAGATAAGTACCCCAACTTCACTCTTCTTTTCTAAAAATTGCCTTGATTATTCTAGGTTTTTTACAATTCCACGTAAATTTCATAAGTTTGTCAATTTATGCAAAATATCTTGTGGGCATTTTGATAGGGAATTCATTTAATCTAAAATCAATTTGGGGATACTTGCTATTATAATCATGTTGAATCTTCTATAAATGTCAAATATCTCATATTTTAGTCTTCTTTTTGTCAGTAATGATTTATAGCTTTCAGTGCAGAAGTCTTAGAAATATTTTGGTAGATTTACTTCTTTTTTATGTGGTTTTTTTGGTGCTACGAAAATTTTAGTTTTTTGAAAATTTATTTTCAAATCATTAGCTACCAGTATATAAAAATACAATGGTGTTTATATCAACATTGTATCCTGTGACTTAGCTTAATTCACATATTGACTCTAAAAGGCATTTTGTAGATTTTCTAAAATTTTCTATGTAAACTGTTTTATCAACTGAAAATAAGGACAGTTTTACCTATTTCTTTAATAATTTTTCTTTTTTTCTCTTTTGGTTTTGACCTCATTGCTAGAACCTTCAGTACAACGGTGAATGGGAATAGTGAAAGGATGTATTCCTTTTTTTTTTTTTTCCTCCAAACTTAGGGCAGAACAATTCAGTCTTTTACCATGAAGTATGAAGTTAGCTGTAGGTTTGATTTTAGATGGTCTTTATTAGTGTGAGGTAATTCTCTACCTTCCAGTTTGCAGTGAGTTTTTTTTCTTTCTTTAATTATGAATAGGTGTTGTGTTTTTCAAATAGTTTTTCTACGTCTTTTGAAATGATTGTATGGTTTTTCTCCTTTATTCTGCTCATGTTGTGAATTATACTTAATTTTTAAAATGTTAAGTCAAGATTGCATTTTGGGATAAAATCTACTTGGTCTTGGTCATGATATAATATTCTTTTAAAATATTTCTGAATTGGGGCGCCTGGGTGGCTTGGTCGGTTAAGCGTCCGACTTCGGCTCAGGTCATGATCTCACGGTCCGTGAGTTCGAGCCCCGCGTGGGGCTCTGTGCTGACAGCTCAGAGCCTGGAGCCTGTTTCAGATTCTGTGTCTCCCTCTCTCTCTGCCCCTCCCCTGTTCATGCTCTGTCTCTCTCTGTCTCAAAAATAAATAAACATTAAAAAAAATTTTTTTTAAATATTTCTGAATTTAATTTGCTAACATTTTGTTAGGTATTTTCTGGCTATACTCATGAGGAATAGTGGTCTTTAATTTGTTTTTTGTTGTTGTTTTTGTAATTTGTAATTTGTAATTTTTTTTGTCAGATTTTGGTATTAAGGTTCTGCTGGCCTCATGAAAACAAGCTGGTCAATGTTCCTTCCTCTTCTGTATTCTAAAAATGTTTGTATAAGATTAGTATTATTTCCTCCATGAATGCTTTATTGAATTCACCACTAAAATACTCTGCATCTGGAGTTTTATTTTTAGAAAGATTTTTTTTATAACAAATTCCATTTTTATATACATGAAGGGTTATCAGATGTTTGATTTCTTTTTGTATCAATTTTGGTAAGTTGTATTTTTCAAGAATTTTCACTTAATCTAAATAGTTAGAGTTATTAACATAATTTTTTATATTTTTCTTTTTTTCCTTTAAATATTTGTAGGATCTGAGATGATAACTCCCATTTTATTCCTCACATTGGCAATTTCTATTCGTTCTCTCTTTCTCTCAGTCTATCTTGGGATCTGTCAAATTTGTTGATCTTTTTGAAAAGCAGCTTTTGTCTTTGATAATTTTCTGTTTTATCTGTCTGTTTTCTAGTCCACTCGTCTCTGTCCTTATCTTTATCATTCTCTGACTTTTAAAAATGTCTTCCTTATATAATATATGCATTTAAAGATATTTTAGCTGAATTCATTTTCATTTAGCTCAAAATTTTTCCTAGTTGCCCTTGTGATTTTGTCTTTCACTCATGAATTATTTAAAAAGGTGTTTAATTTCCAGATATTTGGGGGTTTCCCTAGATACCATATTGTTATTGATTTCTTGTTTTAATTCCACTGTGACCAGAAAATACAGTCTGCATACTTCAGTCCTTTAGCATTCATTGGCCCATTTTATTATCCAGCATATGGCCTACCTTTGTGTACTTGAAGAGAATAATATATACTGCAGTTGTTGGATATTATGTTTCTTAAATGTCAGTTAGATAGTGATTGATAGTGTTGTTCACATCTTCTGTGTCTATGCAGATATTTTATCTAGGTTTTCTCTGAATTGCTTACTAATGGATGTTAAAGTCTCTTGGTATAATTGTGGAACTGTTTGTCTCCTTACTTCTGTCAGTTTTTTTTTCATGTATCTTGTTATTAAATGCATACACATTTATAATTGTTATGTCTTCCTAATGAATTATTCCTTTTATCATTATAAAATACTCATTGCTTTTTTTAAAAAGCTCTTGGAAAATTAAGATATGATAACTGAAATTTTAAAATATATTTGTTAAAAAGAAGATTCAGAAGATAAAGTTATAGAGACCCCCATCCCCCCGACAAATAGCAAAAACAAAGAAAACGACAGTGATGGAAAATGATAGATAAATAAGAACCTAGCAGAAGTACTCAGTGAGGTCCAGCATTCAAATAATAAGAGTTTAAAAGAAAGAGAGAGAGAGAGAGAGAGAAACCCAAGAAATAATATAAGAATGTTTCCTGTAAATGAAGGGCATAGTTTACCAGATTCAAAGGGCCTCTCTAAGATCCATGAGAGTGTAGGTTGAAGAGCTAGACCAAGGCACATTTATGAAATTTCAGAAGATCTGGGTGTTTTAGGGACCCTTTTCTTTTCACTCAACTGCTGAAGGGATGATGATAGCCATGAGAGAAATACCTGTCCAAGGAGAACCAACAGGATCCCTCCCTTTCAGTTCCTAAGCCTTGTCCTCAGCTTCCCTGAAATTAGACTCATATAGCTGAGGCAGTCCTGCCAAGAATTCAAAGCTGCCCTGTTCCCCTTACCCAGGTTTCTGGTTTGACTTGAGTCATGTAAATCTTTGAAATGTTCTTAGTCCTCAAGCACTCAGGCGCCAGGAATCTTTGTTGAACCACTTTAGCAAGTTAATCCCCTGGTTGTGCTGTAAGTCTGTTAACCAGATTCAATTAAGAATAATGTACTGTGTGCTGCTTTAGGAGAGTATTTGCCCCTACATGTGATAAGACCTAATGGTTACACCATAGAACACTTATTAGTTAATACCCTTAAGCATTTTGGGAAATAATTTTCAAATTAGGTATAATGAGTTAAAGTATTTTGGAGGTCATCCAAATAAGGGTACCTAGGCCAACAGTGGAGACGCTGGGAAGATGTGAGGGCCTGGGATTATGCCCCTGCCAGCCCTGCTCCTGCTGCTGGTCCCCAACCCTAGGAGAATTGTTTATAGCCACAGTTTTCTGGGGCCATACCATTAGCGACAATCAGGACTTGGCCTTGACTCACCCTTGCATGTGGCTCTCAGCCACTTCTCAGTTTTACTCTGGTTCAAATTCATATGAATTCATATTCATATTTAAAAGGCTTTCAGTGCAGGGCCATCTTTACTCAGCCAGTGGTAGGTTTCTGCTGCCATTTCCAATCCCCTGAGGCCACCACCACTGCTACTCCTCAGCCGCCCCAGCTGACTCAGAACCTGACACTGCTTCTCCAGTGATTGTAGCTTCTGACCACCTAGAACTCTTCACACTTCCAGAGGTAGTCTTGTTCTTCCTGTTTTACACACCCTTGCTTGAGGACATTTGAGCAGGTTGGGACTGGTACTCCTTCCATTTGAAGACACTATCTGTAGTGTCACCAAGCATCTTCCTTGCTGATTCTGGACTGATGCTGCAGGTTAGGGCCCAAGCTTCTGGCCCTATCTCAGGGAGTTTTCTGCCTTTCTAGAGCAATGCCCCTCCCCCGCCCCCCCACTCCTTTATCCCTCTTCTGGTTTCAACCACCCACATCTGAGATGGGAGCATCTTTGTCTCCAACTTATTACTAAGGATTGATAGTCTTACTCTTGGAGCTAATTTTGATGCTTTTATACTTTTTTTTTATCTCATTAAATCTTAAGATCTTATGCAATATAGTTTCTCTTGTCTTAGAACTGTCCAAAGTTCTCAAAGGAAAGATTCAGACGAAGGCATCCCTTCGAATTCTTGTTGCTAATCAGAGTTAACATTTACTCAGCACCTACCATGTGTGAGGCACTATGCTAAACATGTTACTTATATGATCTCATTTAATCTTCACCAAAACCGTATGAACTCCCCGTTTTACAGGGAAAAAAACCCTGACTTAGAGAATTGAAGAAACTTGCCGTAAGTTTGCAGAGAAAAATAGCCAGGCAGAGATTAGGATCCTGGTTTTCTGGAATCCAGAATCCACGCTCTTAGTATCATTTGGTCTCACACAGAAAAGACTTAGGATACTAGCCATTCCAATGCAGAGAGACATATAGTAAGTAGTCTACATCCAGGTCTGTGTGGACTGATTTACATTTTACCTCAATTCAGGTAAATGCTTGGTACTTATTTGTTATCATCACTGTGATTAGCACAGTGAGGATAGAGAGGGGAGTTCAGAAATTTCTCTGCCCTTAGAAATTTGAAAGACCAAACACATACACAGGAGTTAAATAGTACATGATGAAATTTCATAGCTTAGCTAACACAGAAGAGGATGGACTAGTGACATAGTCAACAGGGATCTAGATTTGGCAATTTAGGCCTGGCAGGGAAGAGTTAAACCTCAGAACGCTACATAGTACAGCTGAAATGAAGAAATGAGTGGCCTGGCGTAGCTGGAAAGGTTTTCATGGATATGGATGGACCTGAACTTACCCTGAACCAATGAGATTTGGGTTTATGGGAAATAAGAAAGGAAATTCTAAGTAAGGAAAGTATGATCAAAGGCAGGGAGGAGGGAATGAGTGTGGGCATTTGGGAAGGCATCAAACTGGGTCAGATTAGAAAGTAGCCCATGTTGGGGAATGGTGGAGGATACATTTGAAAAGGATCTTGAGTGTCATATTCGAAAGTTTGGAATTAAGTTTGAAGGCAGGGAGGGATCACAGAAGGCATTTGGATATAAGAAATATAGGCCAAAAAATTACTATGGAACGTTTTTTTCACAGCATGGGTCATTTCACCATATCAAACAGGCTAGAGTCAAGATGTTAGCACTGAACTCCAGAAAATTAGGTTCTGTTATCCATTTAGCATTAGAGCCACATTCTTCCTGCCTAGATTTTTCCCTAAACTGAGGAAAAACCTTATGTGGTGAGAGCTTGCTCACTGTCTCAGGGTAAAAGAGCTAGATGGTTTTAGTAATGTGAGTCATCAGTTATGATAATGCCCCTTCCAAAATAGGGTTGTACCTGCCAAGAGAATGACAATGCTTGTTTCAGCTAGCCAGAACATGTTGTCTCTCTTAGGCAGTGTTGAGGCTCACTGACACATTCCTGTTCTTTGCTTATCCTTTTCCTAGATTCTGAGCAGACTGTATATTTTTCATTATTTCCTCAGTCAGGAGACTATGCAGTTTACTTAGTTATAAATTGATTTACATCAACAACATTCACATCCTGAGGATGCAGACAGGTCAACCTGGCTCTTTGAACTACGTGGTTTTTCTGGACTCAGTTGGATGAACAAGCTGTTCTCCTTGCTGTAGAGTTGGGGAACACTATAACCTCAGGAGTCACTATTGCTGGCAGCTGATTTCACCCATTCTAAATTGATAATGCTTTCCACTTCAGAGAATGTTCTTACTCTCAAGTTCTGGAAGGGTTGTGGCCACTTTGAATCATGAGCCATTATATGGAGCTATTAGCATAATGCATGATTTTTCTGTCCTGTGAATCTATAAATAGCATGAAAAAATCTCTTTGTTCTTCCCTTGTGTTGCTTTCAAAACTTAATATGGATAAGCTACTATAGACTACCTGTATCATCCTAGCTAGTAATATTTAAAATTTTCATTTACAAACTTCTCAGGTCATCATAGCAGGAGACAGATAATATCAGAGATGCTTCCTTCCAAACTTTTCACCAAAATACCCATAAAACTATACAAAATATGTGAAAAAGGAAGGATGATATACTGTAAATTTAAGATAGAGAAAGGCTACATGTTGAGGTCCACAGGGAATGTCTGCTAATCTAATTGTCAGTGAGGTGGATTGAGAAATATATTCTTCCTTTTTTTTTTTTTTTTTTTTTGAGAGAGAGAGCAAGCATGTGTGAGTGCCAGCACAAGCAAAGGAGGAGCAGGGGCAAAGGGAGAGGGAGAGAGAGAATCTCAAGTAGGCTCCATGCCCAGTGCAGAGCCTGATCAACATGGGGCTAGATCTCATGACGTTGAGCCCATGACCTGAGGCAAAATCAGGAATTGGACACTTAATCAACTGAGTCACCCAGGTGCCCCAAGAAGCATATTCTTTTTTTTTTTTTAATTTTTTTAACGTTTATTTATTTTTGAGACAGAGACAGAGCATGAATGGGGGAGGGTCAGAGACAGGGAGACACAGAATCCAAAGCAGGCTCTAGGCCCTGAGCTGTCAGCACAGAGCCCAACGTGGGCTCAAACTCACGGACTGTGAGATCAGGACCTGAGCCAAAGTCGGACGCCCAACCAACTGAGCCACCCAGGCACCTCCCAAGAAGCATATTCTTAAATTTACAAAATACATGCTTCATGCACTCAACCCAGCTAGTGCTAAAAGAGAATAAAACACAGATGTACCTTGTCCCTATCATTTGCCCTCAGCTATTTCAGAATCTTAGAGCTGCACTGGCCAGGAAAGCAAATGGTCCAACTGGGAAGAAACTATCTTCTGAAATAGCCAGAGTCAAATCCAGAGTCATGCCTCCCAACCCAACCTATCAGCTTCTTTCCTTCTATATTCATGTAGAGATATGGCTCCCAGGCAGGAGGTAGATGGAAACAAGCAGAGAATGTTTTGTGTCCTGGAAGGGCTAACTGTGTGATATTAAGTGCCATAATAGGGAAGAAGCAAGAAGAAGGCAGGGGACAATGCATGCTGGAAAGGCATATGATCTTTTATGTACTGCCCTCTAAAACAGAACAGCAGATTGCCTCTTTGTCTCTCTCTTCCTAGTCAGACAGAACAGGAGAAGCCCCACCCAGAGACCTGGTAGACCCTGAAAACGGAGGTAGGTACTATGTGAGTCAGTTTGCCCTTCAGATCTGCTTTGCTTGTACCCAAGAGGAAAGTGAGGGAATATTAAGACTCTTCACCAGTACTATCTGTTGGCAAGTGCCAGACTTGAACATACTGTTCTCTTTTCTGTCTATGAAAAGACAGAAAGATGCCCAAAGGGGACCTAGGAAAAGAATACTGCAAGATAAGAGACAGGTATCTTTTCCATTAAAACTTGAAGCAAGCTTATCTATCTGGAAATAAATTTCTCCAGGAAAGAGAAAAACATGTTAGCAGAAATATTTTTGGTATACCCAGAAAGATGTGAGAAGGCATAGCCACCATGAAATAGGATTCAGGGGCCATCAGGATAAAAAGATTGAGAAGAAAGATGATTTGTAAAGGTTGAAACAAATATGCCCAAAGTATAGTAGCAGAATTCAAGCCTGTACTGAAGAGAGTAAATACAGACAAGACTCTACAGAAGTCAAACTGGTAAAGTGGAAGGTAACATAAGGAACAGAATGACCAAGATGAAAATGTTGAGAGAAAAGACAGAAAACACAAATCTTATCTAAGAATTATATTTATTCCCAAAGAAGAAATGCAACAAAATACTGGAAACAATGGTCAAGCATATGTCAGAAGAAAACTTTCCAGAAGTGAAGAAGATCTGAGATAACAGACCCAAATAGAGACATATCTCTTAAGAGGTTTGTGTTTCCAGGTTAAGGAATATTTTAGGCATTTAGACAGAAATGAATAGGTTATTAATAAAATAAACACCCAGCTGGGGTCAGACCTCTCAACCCTAAAGACTAAAAGACTGTTCTAGAAGATAAGGTTGTCTCTTAAGAACATCATATTCACCCAAAGAGATATTTATGTGCAAAGACCGTAGAAATTTATTTCTAGATTTACAAGGAAGTAGAAAATCCAGCCCACATGGTCCGTTCTATAAAAAAAATGTATTTCAATTTGAAGTCCAATTGATCAACAGGTAAGTTGGTATGAGGACACACACACAGAAAAGTACAAAATGACTTTCAGTGAGCAATTGGAAATTATTAAAAATATTTTTAGGGGTGCCTGGGTGGCCTAGTCAGTTGAGCATCTGACTCTTGATTTTGGCTCAGGTCATGATCCTGAGTGCTGCGTGTGAAACCTCCTTGAGATTCTCTCTCTCTTCCTCTCTGCCCTTCTCCCCCACTCACGTGTTCCCTCTCTCTCTCTCTCTCTCTCTCAAATAAAAATTAAAAATTTAAAGTTTTGAATATGATTACAAAACTATACACAAAAGCTAATACCTATTGCTGAAAAAAGATTTACTTAGGTCTGAAAACCTTAAATTAGATGAACAAAGATTGATAAAAGAGGAAGTAGGACTGTATTCCAAGTTTTCCACAGCGAGCGAGTATCTTTTCTACAATTAGGGAGAAAATATAAAATGTTATTATTTAATGTGAGTTAATGTTTTCTCTGAGTGAGTGATTTTAGTTTGAAAATTCTCCAGGAGAATGCTTTTCAAGCCAGCTTATCTCTAAAACTGAAATTATTATAGGATCAGATGGGCCATGTATCTGGCTTCAGGTGGCAGTGAAGGAAATCCTAATAAGCTGAAGCTTTAAGAAACTACATCAGGAGACAAGATATATAAATGGTTTTCTTTGTTTCCGTATATATATTTTTTTCAAGTGAAGAAATCTGCTTGCATCAGTGAAAGTGAGCCGTATGCAGTGGTAACTACAACTAGGTTGGCTTTGGTGGGCTGAATTTTCTCACTGGACATGTTGGTCAGAAAAGATTCTTTACTGCTTATAAGAGTTTGCTCAGAAACTCATGAGTTGCAGTTGAACCAATGTAAGAACTTTTAAGTAAGTTTTTCTCTGTGGTTTTTGGCTTTTGTTGAAGTTTTGATCTGAAGTGACAGGGAAGAGGAATCTTGTAAATTTTTACATATCCTCTTTGTAGAATGAGTATGGGAATGAGAAACTGGAAATTACAACTATGATGAATGTATGAAATAATTGTGACTTTTAAAAAATACTAAAGTTTGGTCTAAATCATTATCTCTCCCAATTTTTACTGTGCTGTTTATCTTTGCTGAATATGTCTATACTAACTATGGTTGTTGTTATTTTTTTAACGTTTATTTATTTTGAGAGAGATAGAGCATGAGTGAAGGAGGGGCAGAAAGAAAGGGAGACACAGAATCTGAAGCAGGCTCCAGGCTCTGAGCTGTCAGCACATAGCCTGATGCGGGGCTTGAACCCACAAACTGTGAGATCATGACCTGAGCTCAAGTTGGCCACTTAACCAACTGAGCCACTCAGGCACCCCCTAACCATGGTTATTAAAGGGAAAAAAAGTGCTGGAAGAGATTTGGAGAAAATCCATAATATTGTGGTGTAAATATTTGGTTACTTGGGGAAATCTTGCTGCTACCTAATTTTTAATAAAAACAGAAGACCCAGTTCTTGGCCAGGATAAAATTAACAACCTTCCCTGCCGTGTAATTCTCAAAAATTTATTTAAAAAAAAAGAATTACATTTGATTTTTTTAATATGAAACTTACTGTCAAATTGGTTTCCATACAACACCCAGTGCTCATCCCAACAGGTGCCCTCCTCAATACCCATCACCCACCTTCCCCTCCCTGCCACCCTCCAACAACCCTCAGTTTGTTCTCAGGTTTTTTTAAATTTTTTTAATGTTTATTTGTTTCTGAGACAGAGAGAGAGAGAGAGAGACAGAGCATGAGTGGGGGAGGGGCAGAGAGCGAGGGGGACACAGAATCTGAAGCAGGCTCCAGGCTCTGAGCTGTCAGCACAGAGCCCGATGCAGGGCTCGAACTCGCAGGCTGTGAGATCATGACCTGAGCCGAAGCCAGGCGCTCAACCGACTGAGCCACCCAGGCTCCCCAGTTTGTTCTCAGTTTTCACAAGTCTTTTATGTTTTGGCTCCCTCCCTCTCGAACCTATTTTTTTTCCCTTCCCCTCCCCCGTGGTCTTCAGTTAAGTTTCTCAGGATCCACATAAGAGTGAAAACATATGGTATCTGTCTTTCTCTGTATGACTTATTTCACTTAGCATCACACTCTCCAGTTCCATCCACGTTGCTACAAAAGGCCATATTTCATTCTTTCTCATTGGCACGTAATATTCCATTGTGTATATAACACAATTTCTTTATCTACTCATCAGTTGATAGACATTTAGGCTCTTTCCATAATTTGGCTATTGTTGAAAGTGCTGCTATAAACATTGGGATACAAGTGCCCCTATGCATCAGCACTCCTGTATCCCTTGGGTAAATTCCTAGCAGTGCTATTGCTGGGTCATAGGGTAGATCTATTTGTAATTTTTTGAGGAACCTCTACACTGTTTTCCAGAGCGGCTGCACCAGTTTGCATTCCCACCACAGTGCAAGAGGGTTCCCATTTCTCCACATAGTCTCCAGCATCTATAGTCTCCTGATTTGTTCATTTTAGCCACTCTGACTGGTATGAGGTGGTATCTGAGTGTGATTTTGCTTTGTATTTCCCTGATGAGGAGCGACATTGAACATCTTTTCATGTGCCTGTTGGCCATCTGGATGTCTTCTTTAGAGAAGTGTCTATTCATGTTTTCTGCCCATTTCTTCACTGGATTATTTGTTTTTTGGGTGTGGAGTTTTGTGAGTTCTTTATAGATTTTGGATACTAGCCCTTTGTCCGATATGTCATTTGCAAATATCTTTTCCCATTCCGTTGGTTGCCTTTTAGTTTTGTTAATTGTTTCCTTTGCAGTGCAGAAGCTTTTTATCTTCATGAGGTCCCAATAGTTCATTTTTGCTTTTAAGTCCCTTGCATTTGGGGATGTGTCAAGTAAGAAATTGCTGTGGCTGAGGTCAGAGAGGTTTTTTTCCTGCTTTCTCCTCTAGGGTTTTGATGGTTTCCTGTCTCACGTTCAGGTCCTTCATCCATTTTGAGTTTATTTTTGTGAATGGTGTAAGAAAGTGGTCGAGTTTCATTCTTCTGCATGTTGTTGTCCAGTTCTCCCAGCACCATTTGTTAAAGAGACTTTTTTTTCCACTGGATATTCTTTCCTGCTTTGTCAAAGATTAGTTGGCCATACTCCAATTCTGGAGTCTCTATTATATTCCATTGGTCTATGTGTCTGTTTTTGTGCCAATACCATGCTGTCTTGATGATTACAGCTTTGTAGTAGAGGCTAAAGTCTGCAATTGTGATGCCTCCTGCTTTGGTCTTCTTCTTCAAAATTACTTTGGCTATTCGGGGCCTTTTGTGATTCCATATGAATTTTAGGATTGCTTGTTCTAGCTTTGAGAAGAATGCTGGTGCAATTTTGATTGGGATTTCATTGAATGTGTAGATTGCTTTGGGTAGTATTGATATTTTAATAATATTTATTCATCAATCCATGAGCACGGAATGTTTTTCCATTTCTTTATATCTTCTTCAATTTCCTTCATAAGCTTTCTATAGTTTTCAACATACAGATCTTTTACGTCTTTGGTTAGGTTTATTCCTCAGTATTTTATGATTCTTGGTACAATTGTGAATGGGATCAGTTTCTTTATTTGTCTTTCTGTTGCTTCATTATTAGTGTATAAGAATGCAACTGATTTCTGTACATTAATTTTGTATCCTACGACTTTGCTGAATTTATGTATCAGTTCTAGGAGACTTTTGATGGAGTCTATAGGGTTTTCCATGGATAGTATCATGTCATCTGCAAAAAGTGAAAGCTTGACTTCATCTTTGCCGATTGTGATGACTTTGATTTCCTTTTGTTGTCTGATTGCTGATGCTAGCACTTCCAACCTATGTTAAACAATAGTGGTGAGAGTGGACATCCCTGTCATGTTCCTGATCTCAGGGGGAAAGCTCTCAGTTTTTCCCTATTGACGATGATATCAGCTGCGGGCTTTTCATAAATGGCTTTAGTGATGCTTAAGTATGTTCCTTCTATCCCAACTTTCTTGAGGGTTTTTATTAAGAAAGATGGTGAATTTTGTCAAATGCTTTTTTCTGCATCGATGGACAAGATCATATGGTTCTTATCTTTTCTTTTATTAATGTGATGTATCACATTGATTGATTTGCTAATGTTGAACCAGCCCTGCAGCCCAGGAATGAATCCCCTTGATCATGGTGAATAATTCTTTTTATATGCTGTTGAATTCGATTTGCTAGTATCTTATTGAGAATTTTTGCATCCATATTCATCAGGGATATTGGCCTGTAGTTCTCTTTTTTTACTGGGTCTCTGTCTGGTTTAGGAATCAAAGTAATGCCGGCTTCATAGAATGAGTCTAAAAGTTTTCCTTCCCTTTCTATTTTTTGGAACAGCTTGAGAAGGATAGGTATTATCTCTGCTTTTAATGTCTGGTAGAATTCCCTAAGGAAGGCATCTGGTCCTGGATTCTTATTTGTTGGGAGATTTTTGATAACTGATTCCATTTCTTTGCTGGTTATGGGTCTGTTCAAATTATCTGTTTCTTCCTGTTTCAGTTTTGGAAGTGTGTGGGTGCTTAGGAATTTGTTCATTTCTTCCAGGTTGTCCAGTTTGTTGGCGTATAATTTTTCATAGTATTCCCTGATAATTGCTTGTATTTCTGAGGGACTGGTTATAATAATTCCATTTTCATTCCTGATTTTATCTATTTGGGTTAGCTCCCTTTTCTTTTTGAGAAGCCTGGCTAAAGGTTTATCAATTTTGTTTATTTTTTCAAAAAACCAACTCTTGGTTTCATTGATCTGCTCTACAGTTTTTTTAGATACTATATTGTTTATTTCTGCTCTGATCTTTATTATTTCTCTTCTTCTGCTGGGTTTGGGGTGTCTTTGCTGCTCTGCTTCTATTTCCTTTAGGTGTGCTGTTAGATTTTGTATTTGGGATTTTTCTTGTTTCTTGAGATAGGTCTGGACTGCAATGTATTTTCCTCTCAGGACTGCCTTCACTGCACCCAAAGCGTTTGGATTGTTGTATTTTCATTTTCATTTGTTTCCATATTTTGTTTAATTTCTTCTCTAATTGCCTGGTTGACCCATTCATTCTTTAGTAGGGTGTTCTTTAACCTCCATGCTTTTGGAGGTTTTCTAGACTTTTTCCTGTGGTTGATTTCAAGTTTCATAGCATTGTGGTCTGAAAGTGTGCATGGTATAATCTCAGTTCTTTTATACTTATGAAGGGCTGTTTTGTGACCCAGTATGTGATCTATCTTGGAGAAGGTTCCATGTGCACTTGAGAAGAAAGTATATTCTGTTGCTTTGGCATGCAGAGTTCTAAATATATCTGTCAAGTCTATCTAATCCAATGTATCATTCAGGGCCCTTGTTTCTTTATTGATACTATGTCTAGATGATCTATCCATTGTTGTAAGTGGAGTATTAAAGTCCCCTGAAGTTACCACATTCTTATCAATAAGATTGCTTATGTTTGTGATTAATTGTTTTATATATTTGAGGGTTCCCGTATTTGGTGTGTAGACATTTATAATTGTTAGCTCTTCCTGATGGATAGACCATCTCATTATTATATAATGCCCTTCTTCATCTCTTGTTACAGCCTTTAATTTGAAGTCTAGTTTGTCTGACATAAGTATGGCTACTCCAGCTTTCTTTTGATAGATAGTTCTCCATCCCCTCACTTTCAATCTGAAGGTGTCCTCAGGTCTAAAATGAGTCTCTTGTAGACAGCAAATAGTCTTGTTTTTTTTAATCCATTCTGAGACCCTATGTCTTTTGGTTGGAGCATTTAGTCCATTTACATTCAGTGTTATTATTGAAAGATATGGGTTTAGAGTCATTGTGATGTCTGTATGTTTCATGCTTATAGTGATGTCTCTGGTACTTTGTGGTCCTTGCAACATTTCACTCACAGAACCCCCCTTAGGATCTCTTGTAGGGCTGGTTATAAATTCCTTCAGTTTTTGTTTGTTTGGGAAGACCTTTATCTCTCCTTCTATTCTGAATGACAGACTTGCTGGATAAAGGATTCTTGGCTGCATATTTTTTCTGTTCATCACATTGAAGATTTCCTGCCATTCCTTTCTGGCCTGCCAAGTTTCAGTAGATAGGTCTGCCACTAGTCTTATAGGTCTCCCTTTATAAGTTAGAGCCTGTTTATCCTTAGCTGCTTTCAGAATTTTCTCTTTATCCTTGTATTTTGCCAGTTTCACTATGATATGTTGTGCAGAAGATCGATTCAAGTTAAGTCTGAAGGGAGTTCTCTGTGCCTCTTGGATTTCAATGCCTTTTTTCCTTCCCCAGATCAGGGAAGTTCTCAGCTATGATTTGTTCAAGTACACCTTCAGCCCCCTTCTCTCTCTTCCTCTTCTGGAATTCTTATGATATGGATATTGTTCTGCTTGATTGCATCCCTTAGTTCTCTAATTCTCCCCTCATACTCCTGGAATTTTTTATCTCTAATTTTCTTAGCTTCCTCTTTTTCCATAATTTTATCTTCTAATTCACCTCTTCTCTCCTCTGCCTCTTCAATCCGATCTGTGATCGTCTCCATTTTATTTTGCACCTCATTTATAGCATTTTTTTTAGCTCCTCATGACTATTTCTTAGTCCTTTGATCTCTGTAGCAATAGATTCTCTGCTGTCCTCTATACTTTTTGAAGCCCAGCGATTAATTTTATGACTATTATTCTAAATTCTTGTTCCATTATATTGCTTAAATTGGTTTTGATCAATTCGTAGCTGTCGCTACTTCCTGGAGTTTCTTTTGAGGGGAGTTCTTCCATTTCATCATCTTGGGTAGTCCCTGGGGTGGCGCCAAACTGCAGGGCACTTCCCCTGTGCTGTCGGGAGGAACTTGTGTTGGTGGGTGGGGCTGCAGTCAGACCCCATGTCTGTCCCCAGCCCACCGCTGGGGCCATAGTCAGACTGGTGTATACCTTATCTTCCCCTCTCCCAGGGGCAGGACTCACTGTGGAGTGGTGTAGCCCCTATCTGGGCTACTTGCACACTGCCAGGCTTGTGGTGCTGCTTTGATGGGATCTGGCATATTAGCCAGGGTGGATCTGCAAGGTGCACGGGGCGGGAGGGGCAGACTTAGCTCACTCTGCCTGTGGTGGTCCCCTGTGGGAGGGGCCCTGCAGCACCGCAAGGGAGGCAGCCCCATTGGAGGGATGGATCCACAGAAGCACAGGGTTGAGAGTTTGTGCAACGCAAGCAAGTTCAGTGATGGGAACTGGTTCCCTTTGGAATTTTGGCTGGGGGATGGGAGAGGGAGATGTTGCTTTCCAGCGCCTTTGTTCCACGCCGAGCTGAGCTCTGTCTTCTAGAGCTCAACAACTCTCTCTCCCGGCGCCCTCTCGCCCTCCTCACTCTCCAAGAGCAGAGCTGTTGACTATTAACATTCCAGATGTTAAGTCCCTCTGGCTGTCACTCACTCTGGCCCCTCTGCTTTTGCAAGCCAGACTTCGGGAGCTCTGCCTCGCCGCATGGGCTCCCCCTCCACTGCCCTAACTCCCTCCTACCAGTCCATGTAGCATGCACCACCTCTCTGCCCTTCCTACCCTTTTCTGTGGGCCTCTTGTCTACACTTGGTTCTGGAGAGTCCCTTCTGCTAGTCTTCTGGCAGTTTTCTGGGATATTTAGGCAGATGTGGGTGGAATCTAAGTGATCAGCAGGATGAGGTGAGTCCAGCATCCTCCTAGGTTGCCCTCTTCCCCCCTTGTTCCTCCAAAATTTCTAATTAATTTTGTCACTGAATGCTGACAGCTTCCCTGTGGCTTCTCAACTGTAAATGTTTCAAGCACGTAGAGGATGGATGTAGTAAGGTTAACAGAGAATCACCTAGAGACATTTGTAGACTATGAATTGTCCCAAACCATTCATCATTGTGCTCAAAAGGGTTTGTTTAGCATGTATTTGTGCACTGTACAAACATGGTGCAAGTCTTGCAGGGTAGGGATTTTGAAAGATGTGTAATATCGATGTCTACAAGGGCCAACCAAAAGTTGTGATAACTTACAGTGCACACAGACTCCACTAGTTGTGCAGAAGACACAGAATAAATATGAATCTCAGTCTCTGCTCTCAAAGGAATGGAAAGCTTGTTGGGGAGACCATGATAACACAAATGAAATGATTAGCCAACAGTCAAGTGTAAAGATGAGTTATATTGTCTTCCCATATCTGTGTTTGTTTATTCCTCTGTAAAAGAGGAATAATAAAACTACTTCTCCCAGGAGGGCCTGGTACACATGAAGTACTCAGTAGAAGTTAGCCCATCCTGACTGTTATTTATATTATTACTAATTTTTAAATGTGATAGAAGGTCAGAGAAAGAAGTGATCAGTGTGTGCTGAAACAGCGAAGAAAATTTACTTAAATAATTGCGATTTGAACTGGGCCTTTGAATGATGGGTAAAATCTAGTGAGATGGTGACCTGAGCAATGCAGATGTCACCTGAGGTGGGAAAATGGTAGCTGTGGGGGCATGTGGGTTGCTGCCTTTCTAGTTAAGATAACAGCCTGACTGGTTCAGTGGGTGTGTGTTGGTCTTTTGGGATTTGTGGGAAAGAAAATTGACTAGATAAGGTGGGGAAAGATTATGGAGGCTTTACAAGTCAGGCAAAGGAGTTTGGGTTGTGAGATGATCAGCACTGAATTGTTTAAACTTGAGTGAAAGTGGGGGTCAAGACGGTTGGAAAGAGTGGATTGCTGAAGTCAGGGAGGTGAGAGAAGGCTGTTATAACAGCCCAGTTGAGCAGTAATCAGGGCTGGGATAGCAGAATGGGGAATCAGATACAGCCAAGGAACTATGGAAGAAGTAGTGACAAGCTGGGGGAAAACAGCAGAGCAACGGAAGACAAGACTACGTTTTGAGATCTGGTGCCACATTTTCTGAGCCCAGCATCAGGATGCAAGGTTGACGCATACATGTGTGTTTATAGAACGATTGAGGCAGAATAATTGAAAATGTCACTGAAAATGCAACTTATGAGAACCCTAAGTTTATGGCCAGGCAGAGAACAAAGACCAATAATAAATTGGGAAAGAATATGAGGAGAAGGGTGTCTGTCCTCTTCGATGTTCTTTTTGCTTCTATCTATTATGTATCTGTATTCCTGCTGTATAGAAAATTAAGACCTAGGAAGCAACTGTTGGTTTAAAAACCCAGAACTGTAATAATCTATTTTGCATATGTGTATCCTCCATTCGTGCATGTGGTGTCTGAGGATAAGAAAGCATTGTGTTCACATATATCAGTTGGGATGTCTGGTGTCCTACCAGGACCTAGGTGCAGATCCTGACACTAACGCCCCTGAGTGAGTTACTCAACCTCTCTGTGCTTTAGCGCTTTCATGATTAAAATGGAATAATAGGGGCACCTGGGTGGCTCAGTCGGTTGAGCGGCCGACTTCAGCTCAGGTCATGATCTCGCGGTCCGTGAGTTCCAGCCCCGCATCGGGCTCTGGGCTGACAGCTCGGAGCCTGGAGCCTGCTTCGGATTCTGTGTCTCCCTCTCTCTCTGCCCCTCCCCTGTTCATGCTCTGTCTCTCTCTGTCTCAAAAATAAATAAAAAATGTTTTTAAAAAATGGAATAATAATAGTATCTACCTCACAGTGATACTGTGAGGCATATGAGAGATAATACATGCTAAGTGCTTAGAACAGTGCCTGGTGAGTGTGAGATGTTATCTGGGAGGAGATGTGGTAGTGGTGGGTTGTGGTATACTGGTGAAGGTGACAGTTCACTTCAACCCAGTAGTGGTCAGGAGACAATCTCCAACCAGTATGTTGAAAGTGCGATTGTCGAAGATGATCTTGTGAAACCACGTGCATGATGCTGTACAAGTAAAGAGCAAATATCGGGGGGCCCTGGGGTCACCTACTAGGGCCAATGTCTTAAGTTTCAGAGTGTTACCTTGATTCATCATTCATACAATGAGCACTTAATTAAAACAATGCTATGCGGATTGCATTCTTATACACACAGCACTTGAAAGGCAAGAATGAAAATACTAGGTACCTACTATTTGTAAAAGTATAAGCTATAAAAGACACAAACACTTCATAAGTTAATATCACTTGAATTTCAGGTTGAGCTCCCTTAGATCACGTTTTCCCTGGTCAAACAAGTTGGCTTTTATTGTAGCTCTCGCACTGTAGACAAGCTATATCTTAGGTCCTGAAAAGTGGCGAGATTACAATAAACATGTAGGGTCAAAGGAGAACTCCCAGTCACTTGACTGAAAACTGGAAAGAATTAGAGTGTTTTCTGGCATGGGGGCTCCTCCAAGTGCTTTCTGGAGTGGACCATTCAGCCAGTAAATCAATAACAGAGTTTAGAGCATATGCAGAACTGGCCCTTTTGTTGTTCCGGGAACTGGCCCTAATTTGTATTAGGTTTTATTTTGTTTGTCCAGATCATACTTTATAACTGCATTTTCCCTTGGGTGTACCTGAGAGCAAGCAGTATGATGCTGGGAACCACAGCTCATACCATTTTTCAAAGGAGTTGGATGTTTCAGGGATTGGAGAATGGGGATCATTTTAGTATAGAAAAGAAAAACATGTCTAGCAAAAGATGACAATCTGAACTTGATTAGTGCTTTTCATGACATAAAAGAGATGCTGCCTCCAATAGAATTATCTGGCTTTACCTACTTTGGGCTCAAATCCAGATGTTCCCTAGAGCTATTTGCTGACCGCCTGAAATGTTGACTGGGGCTTATGTCATGGCACATGGGCAGGATGCAGCCCCTTTTTCTGGAGCCAGCCCTGGCACATGGTGTCATGGAGACTGCAGAAGCCCACACCCACCTTTGGCTGCAGGCCAGTACTCTCTCCAGGGCCAGTGGAGAGGATCCTCATTTCATGTTTCTAGAACAAACTTGAAGGGCAGCAGAGCAGGCTGAAAGAAAGGCTCTGTAGGTATTTCTATGCCCTGTTTTTACCAGGGAGTCAGAATTGTGTTTTACTCCATCTCTGCTCACTGTGAATCACTGGGAACAGTAAACTTCAGGAATGCCACATTCTTTTGAAATGGGAGAATCTGTCTGGAACACAGAAACAGGCATAGTACAACTATACCTGGTGAACAGGGAAATCCAACTGAGGGAGGAACTGTGCCTGTCTGGTTGGTTTTTAATGAATCTAGTGATGTTTCCTCCTGTTCTGGTTTAAAAAAAATTTTGAAAGCTAAATATGTTTAGTTACACACTGGAATACTACTATTATTATCAATAACAGTTTGGTTTTATAAATGTTTTTTCTTTAAACCATTAACTTCGGGGATTTTTACTGCAAGATTAATTGATTCGTCCAGTAAATACTGATTGCATGTTTTTTAATTCATTAGACACTGTTCTGAACACAGGAGATGTAGTACTGAGGAAGACAGTGGGGCTGTCTGCTCACAAGGCACTTAACATTCTAAATGAGGGGGACGGACAGTACACAAAGGGCAAAGCCAAAAGTCAACAACTTAGAGCTTGTGCTATTTCCATTATGCCATGTTGTCTTAACATTTGGGTACCTTAGTACAGTCCCTCAAACATAGAAGACATTCAATAAATCTTTGTTAAAATATGGGAAGAGTGAACATTTCCACTAAAAATTCTTCCTTTATTTTTAACACCAAATCCCAAAATGATGGCCTAGGGTAAGAGGTAAATAAGAACAATAACATTAGCCCTCAATAGGGCTCTGTTATATATATAATAAAGCAGGGCTTTATTGAGGAGCTGAACACTGTTTGGAACTATCGAGAAAAACTCAGGACTTGTGTTTGAATTAGAACCCATGCAGGTTTCAATCATGGGAAACATAATCCATTTAGCTTTCTTCAGCAGAATAAAATGTAATACAAGGAATTGAACACATTCAACATTGTCAGAGAGTGAAACCTGACCTCCTAAGGATTGTGAATAAAGTATGAGGAGTCACGGTGCCTGAGTTATCTGATAAATGTGCGAAGAATGATATCAGCAAGATGGTGAACTGTGTGGTTCCTGATTTCAGTTCCCCTCATGGGAAGAACAACTAGAAACTCTCCACAGGCAAGACCCTTTTGTGAAAGTCTCAACATTGTTGGAGAGACTGGAAGAGGGGTTGCTAGGCTGGAAATGCAGGATGATTCCCAGAAGGAATTACTAATCTGACCTGTCAGGAGGAGCCCCTCTGCCTCCTTCTGCTGCAGTCAGGAACAGGGTATGAATCAGAAGTTCGTTGACTGAACTGTTGACTTCAAGAACACATCCCCTTAGCTGCAATGAAACATTCAGGAAAACTCCACTGCCACCACCAGAACAGCCCCTCATCTGTTACACATCTGGAGACTAGACCCTGGAACACTGCTGCAGAAAAGCTGCCGCCCACACAAACCCGTTTCCAAAAGCAACAGTAGAGGCAGCAGAGGGAAAAGTCCCTCTCTCACATTCGTTTTCCAAATCTGCTACACTTGCATCTAATTGGAGGATTGATTTGCAAACCAAATTCTGGCTGCAAGGAGCCTGGAGAAAGTAATTGTTAGCTTTCCAACCTCTACAGTAGAAAAAAAGTAGAGTGGATGATGGGTGCCAGTTTCTCATATCCACGTAGTCTTCTCCCTTTTAACCCAAATGCAATGTTCATCATTTGGCAAAGCAATTTGGAAACTTAAAAATGCAGCCAATGAGGTAAGTTTTTGGTTGACATTAGTCAGATGTAGTTCTCCTCTGAGCAATGAGGAGCTCACCTTCTTGTATGAGAAGCTTCTTGGACCTGTGTTTGTATCATGATGCTTCTGTCCTCAAAGAGAAAAGAATTGGGGATTAGATTATGCCCTGGGAGGTCCTCAGAAGAACCCAGCAGAACCAAGCTTGTGAGCATCAGTGAATGGTAGGCTTTTGAGAAGCCTGAGATCATGGGTCTTAGGAGGCCAACCACTAGCTCCAAGAAGGTGAAAGATGCCTCCAGGCCCTTCCCTTTGCATCGCAGCTCACTCACATGGAAAGTTCATTTGCAGAGTGGGTGCGCCTGGGTGGCTCACTTGGTTAAGCATCTCGCTCCTGATCTCAACTCAGGTGAGCCCACTTAAGTTGACTTGACACAAGATTTAGATTAGCTAATACAGGCATGAAGGTTATACCTCATCCTTCAGAAGTTTGAGCTGAGAAACTTGGCAGCATTTCATGCCAGTTAAGGACACAACCCTTTTCCTTGAGTTCTCAAAGAAAAATTCTGGCTTGACTCTTGGATTTAAATGTGGATGTTTATTAACTTGATTCTCAATCAACAGGTATCTATTTCATATAGGAGCTTACCACCAACCTAGTGTACTCGTGTTTCTTAGGTGAGTGCTAGAATGCCCCCAAGCCACAGATTCCTTCTCTGTATAACATGGGCATTAAAAATAGTCATATCACAGGGAGGTTGGAAGGTTGCATGAGAACACGTAAGAAAGCACTTCACATATTTCCTGGCATATATTTAGCACTTGGTCAATGAAAGCTTTGATCCCTTACCTGCATGATTCTCCTTTTGATGGATAGTGTGGTGACCAGCTCTGTGTGGGCCAGCAAATACACTGCCTCAATCTGTGCCTACAGATTTCTGCCCATTTCTTTTGAAAAACTGAGGCACTTTAACAAAGGTTATTAGCAGTGATTAATGGTCATACCAGTGGGAGGAGATTAAGTCCTTTTAGTATGATTTGTTTTACAAGGCAGGGAAGACTTCCATGTAAAATGGTAAAAATGAAGAAACTGGCATTTACAGGAATACTTTTAGTTGTATAGGAAATTTATTTGTGTGGAAGAACCCCTTTGTGACAATAACTGATAATGATATTTTTTCTTTCTTATTTTAGTCTCAGGTGGTTCCCTAGAGACAGCATGATAGAGGCTACATGGTCCCATGGAAAATCCTGAGAATAGGACTAAGAAAATCTGTTTTTTATATCTGCCTCCAGCATTTATTAACTGTGTAACCTTCACACAATCACTTAAAGGCTGTCAACTTAAGTTTCTTCATCTGTAAGATGGAAGTAATAATAACCATTTGCCTATTTCCTAGAATCCTGTTGAATGTCAGTGGCATCTGATGCCCCTCCTCTCTAGAATTACCCTGCTGTGAGATCCTATCTTGGCCTATATTATCCCAAGAACATCCCCCCCCCCCACCCTTCTTCAGACCCACCTTAACCCATGTTCCAATCCCACAGGGCCTTGAAGTAGAGTGAATCATAAAATGTGTGTGAACCTGGCTTGATATAGCATCCTTCCCAGTTAAACAGATCAACTTCCCCCCCAACTGCCACCTAGAAAACTGAGTAATGGTGCAATTTCAGGAAAATTTGAGCCAAAGGAGTTTGGGGAGCTTTATTAGTTGTCTAGGGCTGCCCTAACCAAATACCACAAACTTGAGTGGCTTAAAACAACAGAAATCAAGTCTCTGACAGCTCTAGAGGCTTAGAAGTCTGAAATCAAGGTGTTGGCAAGACCATGGTCTTTCTGAAGGCTCTAGGAAAGAATCTTTCCTTGCCCCTTCCTAGCTTTTGGTGGCTTCTAGGAATTTTGGCATTTCTTTGCTGGTAGCCACATGACTCCAGTCTGTGCAAGTGTTTTCACATGGGTTTCTTCTCTGTGTCTCTGTGTGGCCTCTCTTCTTTCTTATATGGACACCAGTCCTTGGATTTAGGGTTTAATCCAGTATGACCTCATCTTAACTGTATCTGTAAGACCCTATTTCCAAATAAGGTCACATTCTGAGGTCCTGCGTGGACATGAATTTTGGGAAGACACTATTCACCCCACCACAAGGCACCTTTAAATTGTGCCCTAATGGGGTGTATGCTTTCTCAGCAAGGATATCCTTAGATCCAGTATACACGTGTTTGAGGAGCAATGCCACCTTATCATCCTCCATCCCAATCGTACCCCCAACGCAATTCTGTACAAAATTCTTTGCCTGTTGGCTCTCTACCCTAACCATAAACCTGGGTGTCCCCTTGAACTCATCCCTTGCCCTCATTGTTCCTTTCCCCTTATTCCGCCCAGTCACCAAGGCCCGTGCATTCTTGGTCTCTCCCCTGTCTTGGTCTTCCAAAGCCAGCCCCAGCTCCTCCAGGGCTGCCTGGGACAAGCATGAGCCTAAAGCTGCACCCCCTGGCTCTGATCCCGTTCTCCAGGTCCCATTTCCACATTGCCCCCAGAGCCTTTAGAAATGCAAATTTAGGTCATCTCCCATCCCTGCTGACTGGTGACTGCATCTAATCTCTCAGCTGACTTCCAACTCATCCCCTCTCTTATCTGCTCCCAGGCTACTTCACTCCAGTCACACTAAACGCCCTGCGCTTTCCCAAGCTCACCTGTGCTCTGTGACACAACATGCTGTGCCAGGCTTGCCTGACTTCCATCTGGTTACCTTGCAGACTCCCTTCCAGCTCCTTCTTCACTTTTTTGGAAGCCATCTCTGATGATTCTCAAGCGGGGTTCCGTATACCCTTCTGTGCACATTTGACCCTCCTCATCTGTATGCACAGTTGGCTTACTCCAAGGATTTTCTTGTCTCTCACACTAGGTTCCTTCATGGTGTGTACCTCTCTTCTCCATATTCCAGATATCTGTATCCCAGACACCAAACACAATACAAGGCACATAGTAGGTGGGTCTACGAAATGCTTGTCAAGTGAGTAAAATGAGGTCTTCCAACAGAGTTTAGAACTAGTAAGTGGCCAAATCAGGGCCGCTACGTGGCTTATTCATATGTAGTGTGTGGCTCTTTGAGATTTCTAATTTTCACATTAGAATATTCAACATGTGATTCTCCAGGGTCTACTGAGGTCATGCCGTCTTTTTGTTTAGTGGTGATTGCATATGTCGCTACAGAAGCATGGGCATTTCCCAGCTGAAGAATGTTGAGATATATATGTATATGTTCATATTTTATTTATATGGCTATCTTTTCCTACCTAAGGGAAAAGCCTTCCACAGGTTAACTTCTCTGAGGAGCCCAGAGGGTTTTAACAATGGGAGACATCTGGAAAGCACCTGTAGCCAAGTAGAGGGGTTGCTGAGAAGTGTATCAGTGTGCGTCTCAGGAACTGCCTCAAAATTCCACATCTGATTTTTGCTGCACTGCCTCCTTGAAGTTCCAGGCGTATCTTCAAGCTGGATTGCTTTCTCTCTGGGAGTCTGAATGGACTCAGGAGGGTACCCGGCCACAAAGCATTAGTGTGTGCAGTATGGTACAGCTGGGTAGCAAGGATTCCCATGTGGAATTGTTCTGCACACGTGATGCTCTGGACATTTCATTCACCGACTCCATAACATTTATGAAGTTCTCACTGTTTACCTGTTCCTGCATCTGGCACTATGGATATATGGGGAAAAAAAAGAAGATGATGATGATGACTAGAATAGCGTGCAAAGGAACCAGATTGTCTTCTTGTACCTTCAGTGGCCCTGGCACCATGCTAATTTCACTTTCCTGGTCAGTCCAGAGCTTTGCTTATCTGTAGATGTAAACACAGTCTGAAAGTGGTGATCTGGGGGTGGGGATGCTTGTCCTTATGTTGAAGATGCCAGTGATCCCCTTTTTTGTCATTTAACATATATTGTCATATAAGCCCCAAATCTCTGGCCTTGCAGCCTTTAAAAAGAATGCTGTAATGCTATGTGGATGGCATGGAAGGATGTCCCAGATACAGTATTAAGTGAAGAAAGCAAGTTTCAGAACAAGTGTATGTTGTGTGTGTATGAAATATGAAACCATTTTTAGTTTTGCAGTATTGGTTGAAATACTGTCCGGGGACCAGCGGGATCAGCATTACCCAGGAACCTGTCAGGAATGTGCATTCTTAGGCCTCACCCCTGACCTACTGGATCAGAAACTCTGGGTGTGCAGCTGGCAGCATGACCTCTAGGTGGTTCTGATGCTCGTGCAAGTTGTGGAACCACTGCTCTGCGTGTCCGTTTCTGGAAGAGTTTGCTACTGTGTACAGAGTCCCTCAGGACACTAAGGATGGGTCTGTAATGACTTTATAATTCGCACAGGGTCCCAGGAAATGAATCACTTATGTTTTATAAGGGATTTCGACTGTATTGTTTCTGAGTCATTGTATTCATGTATGCCTCTTCTGTATGTGTTTATTTTTCATTTTGAGGAGAGCACAAATGGGGGTGGGACAGAGAGAGGGGAACAGGGGATCTGAAGCGGGCTGTACACTGACAGGCTGACAGCAGTGAGCCTGGTGCAGGGCTCACACTCACAAACTGCAAGATCATGACCTAAGCCGAAGTCAGGCGCTCAACTGATCGAGCCACCCAGGCACCCCTCAGGTGTGCCTCTTCTTTACAAAATCAGTGAAACAAAAAGCCAACGAATTATATGTGCAAAAAAATATTGGCAACCCTATGGAAAAAAAAAAAAAAGAATCCCTGGAGGACTATACCTTCAGCTGGTGCTTCTCAAACTTTAATGTGCATACAGATTACTTAATGGCCTTGATAAAGTACAAGACTGGCTTGAGGCCTGGGGTTCTGCTTATCTAACCCCTTCTAGGCCAAGGTGCTGTTCTGTGGGCCATGTTTTGAATAGCAGGCCACTAAGACGTTATCCCCGGTTATCTCTGGAAGGTAGAACTGTGAGGGTCTTCACTTTACATTTCACCTTTGTGCATTATTTGCATTTGTTTTTTAGACAAAGAACTGTATTCTGAGAGAAGAGTAAAGAATTTAAAAATCTTTCACCAGAATTTGCCTTACTTCTACATCTCTGTGTTCTGCAGATTTAACCTTAAAAAAAAATTGTAAGAGTGCATCAAAAGGAAACTGATTTCTTGTCCCCCTGCATCCCCATGCCACCCAGATCTTTATAGATGTGAATGTTTAAAAGCAATAGAGTTAGGTGCAGGGGGCAGTTGGAAGGCATTGCTATTAGCTAAAATGTTTCAGTGGCAGGCATCAGAAACGTAACTAAAATGGGCTGAAGAAGTTAAAGGAAATTTTTAAGAAAGCCAAGGAAAATGCTGCTGTCACTCATAGCTGAATCCAAGCCTTCAAATGACATTTTCAGGAATCGGTCCCTTGCCATCTCTAAGCTCTGTTTTCCTCTGCAGTGGCTTTATCTTCAGGCCCTCCCTCTTTCTCTAGAATGGCCACCAGAAGCACTAGGCTCTGTTCTACCAGGTTAGCAGCCACAGCCAGGTGAGAAGTCAGTCCCCTTCCCTGTTCACGTTCCAGGGATGACGCTCGTTGTGTACGGACCCATCTCTGAATCTATCAGTGACTCCGATTGGCTTGATGTGGCCACATGCCCACTTCTGAAGAAGCCTGGGGGTGGTGTAACCTCATCCGAACCAGCTGAGAGGAAGGGGTGGTTCCCTGAAGGAGAACCAAAACATTGATACGAGGAGGAGGTGAAATAGATGTGGAAGTGGAGAGGTGGTGTTCTGTTATTGTGCAGATCTCCAGCCCCGTCTTCTCTTTTGACTTCTTTGGAAACCAGGTTAAGTGATTTATCCATAGACAGGATAATAAACACTGGCGCCAAGACTTTCCAATTTCTGTCCTTCTGCTCTGTCCCCTCCATGGTGTTACCTCCACCTTCTGGAAAACCAGGAATGAATCAAACACGAAGCTTCTATGACACTTGATTGTCATTGAAATGCCTTTTTAAACACTGCATTTCATGATATTAAACTTAAAGGAATTGTAATTGCACATCTATCATCTTTGAGGCTCCTCCATTAACTGCCCAGAGTAAGAAAACCACATTCCTTCAGTGATAGTAATCCTTGCTACTCCTTCTCTCGTTGGGGAAACAAGTCAAAGCTTGACAGAGTGTAGCTGCTGATCTACTTGGGAGAAGTTCGAGCCCTAACCAGGTGATCCCATGAGTGAGGTGGGTGCCCTATGGACAGAGGGGCTCACACCAGCCTCTGATCTTAGTTTGTGGCATATATTATCCCAAGAGCTTGATTAATAGTCTAGACTGGGTCCTCCCTTTGGGCGGGCTGTTGCCCTCCCAATTTTCCCAGGCACAGTGATATCCCTGTGGACAGGTACAGGCATGCATCACAAATCTGGAGGCTCGCCCAAAAAGTATGTCTGCTGTTTGTGAAGGGGCAATGTAGCAATTACCTGTGAGTAATGTAGTGGCAGATCTTCTATGAGAAATTAAAGCTGAAAAAAGAGGGCTTTCCTCTCCTTGAAGGATGTATATTGGCTGAACCAACTCTTGCTTTGAGGACTCTTTCTTCTCCTTTCTCTCAATTCGATCCCTTTCTCCCCAGACATCCTTTCTTAGGCACCCTGCTTTCATAATCGGCAAGCCATGGGAATAAGAAAGAATTGGCTGGAAGTAAATTGTCTGCTTGCTCATAGCAATTGAAAGTTTTCTTTCGATGGTTCTGGTTCCAGGGGAGGGAGCTGAAGATTAAATCCTGGAGTCTGCCCCATTAGAAGAGCAGCAGCCTGGTTTCTGGTGACTACAGCAGCAGGTAAGAAATGAACAGTTGTTCTTACCTTTTGTTTTACATAAAATATAATTTTAAGGCAGATTTGATGTGACATGTCCGTATATTAGGCATAGTAGAATCACCAAAAGATTTAAATAATATGATTTCCATGTGTAAACCACCCTCGACTAGTGAGAGGATTGGTTCTGCTGGCTGGAGAACCTGTCTCGGGATTTCTTTTGGAGGCAAGCGGTGCCTTGGGTTGTTCCCTATAGTAGCCATCGTGGTCAGTGCCAGGAAGAAACTCATGTCTTGATGAATTAGACAGCATCTGTGTTCTCTAGATTTTCACTTGCAGTGTGCATATTTACAGGTGTGTGTATCCTGTACTCCAGACACACAATCACCTTTGGTAAGAACACTCACAAAAGCACAGATGATGATCTGACCGGAAGATAGGCCCCTTTTGATGCATTCCTATTCTAAGTTTTCCAAGAGCCCATCGGTTGACTTCTTAGAAGACAACACCATGCATTTTTTAGGAGGAAGTTATTAGGAGTGTGACAAATATTGAATAGGTGTCAGTTGCATTAGTACAGTTACTTGCTCACCCTCTGGATCACAGCAAAAGGCTTTCATGTATTTGGGGGTCATGCACTACTTTATAAGGAATATAACTTAGTAAAAGTAGACAAAAAAACCATAAAGTGAACATGATGAGCTGTTACAGAGTTTGTCATAACCAGTTCCCAAGTGTTGTAAAAGTAAAATATGATGCGTGTGTGATAGGAGGAAGTAATAAAGGGAATATGGAAAGGAACAAAATGGAGTTTTATGAGAATTTTTAGGTCTACTTTTTAAAAGCAAACTGAGTTTGTGAGTCAGCAACCAAAGAATCAATTCTCTGAGAAAACACTTGTGAATGACCAAGTGTCTCTTGTTTGCTGGGCAGGGGGGAGGGGAGAGGGAGAGAGATGGAAAAAGGGAGGAGATACTTTCCTCATGTACTGGGTTGGAGCCTGGCTTATTTTAAATGCACCTCAGTAACCACTTATTCTGCAAACAGCACCTTTTGTGTTCTGGGCACTGTGCTGGGCTCAGGACTATATGTGTCATGCTCAGTTTCCTCTTCGGTAACTTTTGCCCACCTCTTGTTAGTGTCACCAACAAACAGACAACCACAGAGTTTAGTGCAATTACTTATAACTGGACTGTTCAGGTGGCCTGGTTACCTGAACCACTTCTGTATCGGTCTGCTAGAAAAATATATATTGTCTTCCAGTTGAAATGACACCCTGTCAAAAAGAAACTCCCTCCTGAGCTTCCTAAAAGCCAGTTCTCTGAGGCCAAGGAATAGTAGAGCACTACTATGAGATTTGTGCTCTGTTTGTGACTCCTGTTTTCTGGGTAAGTGTGGCGCTGATCCTTGACTGGAAGCTTGGCCTGGAGCCATGCAGGCTCTAAGACAGGGGCAATGCCTTGTCTGCTAGTCTCTCGCCCAGAAACTCTGTGGAAGTGAGGGGTGGGGTATGGGTGGGGACCCTTCCCCTTTGGGTGTATCTCAGGGGACCTGCTTCATCAGCTGGCAACAGGCCCTGGACCCTCAGCGAATATGATCGAACCTCCTTACATGCCAGGCCTGGGCCCTCTTCTGCTTTGGGAAGCTGGCTTCTGAGCTGATTTGAGGCAGACCCAGAGGCACGGTGGATAGATATAAATATTACCTCATTACCAGCACATGCTCTCCCTTTTCACTTCTTTCCTATGGCTGCATCTTCTCTTGGTTGCTATAAACAGCACCGTTCCCCCACTCTGGAAAAGGTCTGAGTTTGTCACTGGTGGTCCCTCGGCTCTGCCCGTCTCCCAGTTCTGGTGAGAAATGCTGCCATGCGTGAAATAACAAAGCAGAGGATAAAATGTACAACACAAAAATAATAATAGCACCTAACATTTGTGAGACCTGCCTGTGTGCCAGGCGCTGTGCTAAAGGCTTTGTATACCTGATCTCATTTGTTCTTTACAACTACCTATGAGGTGGGGACCCTTGGTATCCCGATTTTACAGACAAAGAAACTGAGGCTTAACCATTTACTTACTGCTTGCAATTCAGACCTAAGTGCCTGACTCCAAAGCATTTAATGACAGCCTGTGATAAGAGTGACAATCAAATTTAGCTTGAATGCTGGCCAAGGGAAGATAGTACACACCAGTGAGCAGGGTGCTGAGGCAGATGCCCTCTGGCCCTCTTGGCTTTCCTGCTCTGCAGTGATGCCTCTGGAAAGGTCTACTGGAGACCACCAGGGAGACCAAAGGGATTACTCGGCTGCCTGTGGCTTCTCTACAAGTGGCTTGTCATGCCTCCCTTTGAGGTCTGGCAACCAACATTTATCTTGGTCTTTGTTTACAAACAAAGGCCATGCATCCTGTTCTTTCCTTGCTATTTGGGGCTGACTCTAATTTTAAAGGAGCATATGTTCTAGTTCCACTCTGCTGGTGTTTTGGGACAGACGTTAGCCCTTAAGAGGCGTCAGGGAATGTTTGTAATAAGTTCTTTCCCTTCCTTGATTTCAGCTAATATATTCCCTAGAGCCTACCTAGAACCAAAAAGAGTTCTCCTTTAGAGATGGTCTCTACTTGGTCAATTACCACTCCTAGTACCTTTTTGAAACTACTCTGAGGAAGAGTTTGCAAAGTCTCCAGGCTGTTTACCCATGGGCTCCACAATTCATAAGTCACGTCACAGGCTCATTTCTGAGGGGTCCTCTCACATTTTGAACCCCTTCCTGTTTTCAGCATTTAGGCAAACTCTTCTACAATATGGATCTTGTCCAATGAGACCAAAGAAGGGTTCAGATCAGCCCCTGCACCAAGCCTATTGGACGGCCCTTTGGTTAACTCGAGCAGTGCATCAAAACCCCATCCCCTTAGACTTCTTGCAGACTATTTTTATTGTGTGACTTGGCAATGAGCTAGTGAAGTATTACCTTCTTTGAAATTTGGCCTTAACTTATTTCCAGTTTCCAACTGTTTCCCCTATTGTATTTATTTGAAGAGAATGAAAGCATTGGAGGTCTGGGGCGGCAAAAAGGAAGGGGACTAATATTAATTGATCACCTACTATGTGCTACATATTCCACTGGTCTCTATACACATGATATGATATTTAATCCTGATGGAACCTAGGAAGGTGGGAAGGCCCATTTACAGTTGAAGAAGCTCAAGGTTCAAAAAAGTTAAGCTACTGTAGATGGAAGTGTAATACAAAGATGGGGCAGAATTCACATATTCCCTTATTCCATACTGCCTTCACCATGTCACCTGGGTTCTAAAGCCTTTCCCAGTGGACAGAGTACACTCAGATCTTCATGACCCTGGGATTTAGGTATGTGATACCTATTTGGTAGATGAGGAAACTAGATTCAGAGGGTACTGCTTGGGTTAATGGAAATCAGCTGCTATTAAGCCTTTGATCATCTCCTATTCATCTCAGACAGCTGAGAAATGGTGTTCAGGTGAAAAATTTTAACCCCCAAGATCCTAATGAAGAGTAATCTATTTGTATCACTTTTGATTTTCCAAACCTTGATCTTAGTAATGTGTTTACTTACATATGCCCTACTCTGTGTTTCTTGCATAATTTTATTTCAGAAATGCAGGTCAATGTTAATGAAATTAAATACTTATCACTTACACTGAGACAGTTTTCTGTTCTGTTACTCAAGCTGATTCCTTGTTATTGAGCAGTTGAGATGGTCCAAAGAATGCAAGTTCATTTCTTCCTTTTGCTTTTCCTTTTGGAGTGTGTGGTCTCCAATGAGGAAATTGCTGAGTCAAATGGCATAACAAATTTTATAGCTCTTATGAAAAATTGCCAGACTGCTTTCATCAGAAACCTCACATTGTCACCAGCAACAAACACAAGGACTCATTTTCCTCCAATTCCAGGCTGGCCTGCTCTTTATTGAGCTGAATTTATTTATAGTTCTCCTCTCCAAAAGTTTTGGGAGTACTAATCTTCGAGTGTCTTTCTTCTCATCACTGAGCCTTCTTCCTGAAGACTGACACTGAGCCCGCTAACCACACAAGCCTCCAGTCAGAGTAATAAAGACATGAAATGCCATGTTCCATGGCCTAACAAAGTTGGAGAGGGGAATAACAGGTATGGAATGAAATGAGAAGTAAAGAAAAATATTAAAGAACCCGTGGTGAATAAATAGGTCAGAGAATAATAGAGGATATGGGAAAAGTAGCCTCTTGCGAATTCTTCAAGCGTGTGAAATACACATATTCATTTATTGGTTTATGTGGTAGCCAGCCTTCAAGATGGCTCCTAATGATCCCTGCCTCCTGATATTAGCGCCCGGTGTGGTCCCCTCCCACAACCTATCAGAGTTGGTCTGTGTGCCCAGTAGAACACTGGATAAGTGATGGGATGTTGACTCTGATATTAGGTTATAAAAGATGTCAGGGCTTTCATTTTGGTCACTTTCTCCATTTCTTGGATCACTCACTCTGGGAGATACCAGCTACCATGCTGTGAGTAGCACTCTGGAGAAGCCCATGTAATGAAGAACATGGTGGTGACAGCATTCTACTTGTGGTGGAGTCCCAAGTGACACCTCTGCCTGGAAACCTGAACCATCTGCTCAACTCTTTGCTCCCTGTTAGACTGGAAATAGACATCTGTTATCTATTGCTGCAGAACAAACCACCCCCCAAATAAGAGTGATACCCTCGTGTTTGGGGCCACAAATAGGAATTGATGGAACAGCTGGGGTTGCTAGAACTCTCCATATGGCCTTTCATTGTGGGCTTTATCACAGTATGGAATTCTCCCAGTACCAGTCAGACAAAAATAGAAGCTGTAAAGCCTCTTGAGGCCTGGGCTCGAAAGCTACACATCACTTCTTTCACATTCTGTTGGACAAAGCAAATAAAAAGGCCAGCCCAAATTCAAAGGGCGGGAGAAATAAACTGCTTCTTAACAAGACGATTAGTAAATAGTGTGTGGTTATATTTAATCCATCAAGCCCAGCTTCTGGCCATAATTATTTCAATTTCTCCCATAATATGTAAAATACACTCCTCTCTCCCAGGACCCCTGTAGTCTCATCCAATGACCACATCAAGCTCAAAGTCTGTGATCTTGGGGCACCTGGGTAGCTCAGTCGGTTGAGCATCCAATTCTTGATTTCAGCTCAGGTCATGATTTCACGGTTTGTGGGGTTGAGCCCCACATAGGGGCTCCCTGTTTATAGCATAGAGTCAGCCTCTGTGGGAGGCTGGGATTCTATCTCACCCGCTCTCTCTGCCCCTCCCCCTTTGCGTGCTTTCTCTCTCTCTCTCTCTCTCTCTTTCTCTCTCTCAAAATAAATAAATAAACTTAAAAAAAGAACTATGGGTTGTCTATGTATCTCATTATTGTTCATTCCATTATCCACAATTCTTTTGGGGACTGGCCTCTACAGTAATGCTCTCTTATTAAAATACAGTACAAACCACAAATGTGAATGAACTACATATGTGGGGTTTTGTCTAATTCTAAGAGAAGACCCACAATTTAAATAACAGTAAAAACAAAACAAGTGAAATTAATTTTAGTGATAAATTTTTTAACTCACTATAATCAAAATATTGTTGCAACTTTATGTTATTAATAAGATATTTTACATTTTTTAATGCTAGGTTTTTGAATTCCAGTATGTATTTTATGCTTATAGCACAGCTTAATTCAGATTAGCCACATTTCAAGTGCCCAATAGCTACATGTGGCTATATTGGGCAGCCCAGCTTGATTACTCAGAGATATTTTGGGATTAGGCTCCTATGAATCTTAGAAGCCCTTTGTCTAGTTGAGAGGGCCCGCTCAGCACTTCCTAAAGTGTTTTCGAGGTCTTAATTAAGGGTCTTACACCCTATCTTTGATCAGTCTTTACTCTGAGACCATCTCTTCCTTTGAGAATCCTTTGCCACCTGGAGAGAGTGGAAAGAGGAACTTTCTAACGTAGCAAATCCTGAACCTCCCTTCTTTCTTCTCAGTTTTCTGTTTGCAAACATGGGTTCCGGCTTTAACTCTCTTTCCTTGTACCTTATTGTGCAAGGCTAAAATATCCACTGGTGCTTTAAGCATTCTGCCCAGAAGTCTCTTTAGCCAGACCAATAAATTGATTAAATCTATTTTCTAACCTTACGAATTACTACAGATGACAGTTTTGCTGATTGTTTCAGCAAGAAGGGCTGCCCGTTTCCCAGCCTCCAAAACCAATTTCCTCACTGCCCTTCCAGCCTCTCCCCGCCATCTGGTCCCAAAGGCAATACCACATGTTATAAGTCTTTGTTCGGCAGCGTCCTCCTCACCAGGTTCTGTTTTAGTCACAGTAGAGTAACAAACAACCCTAAAACATAGCGACTGAAAACAACAGATTATTGTTTCTCCATGCTTCTGTGAGTTGACAGGCTAGTTTAATCACTGGTATTACCTGGGCTTATTCATGCAGTTACCTTCAGTTTGAAGATCTTGAAGATTGGGGGCTGGGCTCAGCTGGGCCAGCTGGGCCTCACTGGCTTCATGTGCTCTTTCGTCCTTTAGGAGGCTAGGCTTTGTCACACGGTAGCGGCCGTGTTCTGAGGGTCCAAGTTTTAACGTGCAAGCACTTATGAAACCTCTAAGAATCTCAGTTTTGCTGATTGCACTGGCCAGAGTAAGCCCACAACCAAGTCCAGAGTCAACATGGGAGGAAACTACATAAGCGCACGGTCTTGGAAGGCACGATTGGTTGAGGAATAACTTGTATAAGGCCTGCCATGCTATCTCTTCCAGGTATCTTATGGATTACATGAGGTAATTTGTACATAAACACTTAAAGTCTCACGGGCAGATACCGGAACTGGGTTCCAAAGTTGCTTGTACCTTATGTTTGGAAAGATCCATCCATGCTTGCTCCATTGGTGGTCTAATCGGGAGCAAAGAGTTGAGCAGACAGGTTATGTTATATGTCAGACGGTGTGCAAAAAGCTTCAACTATGTTAGCTCATTTCATCCTCCAAGTAGTCCATTTTACAGATGAGGAAATGAGTAACAGAGAAACTAGTTAACAGCCAAGGTCATGCAGCAAATTAGAGGCGGAACCGGGGCCTGAGTCCAGGCAGCCTGGCTCTGGGGGCCATGCTCATCATCGCTGTCCCACAGCTGTCTCCGTTCAGAGAAGGCAGAAGAGACAGTGCAAGGGTGGAAAATGAGGCCTGGAGTGCAGAAGAGGGCAGGGCGACACGTCAGAGTCTGTGTACGATCTTTTCAGGCGTTTAGTCCTTTGGGTTTTCTGCATAAACTGTTCTTCTAGAACTCTTTTCTCTGGCGACCAGCTTTCCCAATCAGGGCAGATGTGTAGGGAGGTTTTTTTTTTTTTTTTTTTTTTTTCTAGTTGATCTCACTGGATTCTCCTCTCTGAGCTGAGCTTGTTAGATTGAAAATATTCTGATGTGTTGTGAAATATTGGCTGGAACACTGGCCAGAGAGCATGCTTCTCAGAATACCTTGGCACGGCTCCTCTCATGCTGGTGGCGAACACACAGGTCCCAACAGAGTGGAGTCGCTCTGGGTCTGCTGCTGCCACTGCAAGATTTACGATATATGAAGGTGCCAAGTTTGTAGGGTGAGAAAAAGAAGCAGCTTACATTTACAATCATGTTTTTAAAAATCTGCCCACATGTTACTGGAGTTGTACTTTAAAGGCTTTTGCCAGATAACACATTTTGGGAAATGATGGGGGAAATCTTAAAGATATAAACTAAGGTAGGAACAGTATGATGTAGTGTGTGTGTAAAGGAAACAGTTTTGAATGAAGCAAGATCCATGCTACTCGACTGTTTTTAGATTAGTTTTTGTTTGTGTGAACATAGAAAGGCCTGGGTAATTAAGATGTCCTCAGGTAGCAGAGGAAGAAGATTTATGAGGTTGAAAAAACATGGAGGCCGTAGACGATGCCGCGTATACATAGAGGGGTGTGAGTCACACACCCCTTAAACGCCACACACCCTGAGCACCCTGAGTTGGAAGCCCATGCAGTGAGCAGTGAAGTGAGCTGTTTCTGGGTTAATTTCTATCGAAAGTGTCAGCAGTTTCAGAAATGTTGGCCTAAATTAGGAAGCCGTTTTGATCTCTGATGTTGCAGGGATTTTTGCCATGAATACTTATAGGAAATGTACCAACTTATCAGGGCGGCTTGTCATTAAGGAAGCTGATGCTTCAGAAAGCTTTTCTTTTCCTCCTTCATAGTATAAATCATTTCCTCTGCCCCAAAACTCTTAACAGTTTGGGCTGAAAGCCATGCTATTGCTGAATAAGAGATCGGAAATGGAAATTCAGAATCTCTCCATGCCCTGTTCCCTTCCGCCTTGCTTTCTCATTTGGGGTGTTTACGTCATTTTAAATGAATGACCTTTTAGGCATTTCTAACAGGAAATAATCTAGAGCATTAGCTATGATTTATCTCGTGGAATTTCAGCACTTGATAGGAGCCATTTATTCCCATGTTCTGCATTATTGGTTCCCTGACCGAGCATATGGAAATCAGGTATGTTGTCTGTGCTGTCTTTCTATACCTCAGATTCCTGGTGTGTTTACGAAACCTGGAATTTTTTTTTGACTCGTAGCTAATTATATATCCATGTTTGGAAAGAGGAAAGTCAGGCCACCCGCAGCAGTGATACTTCCTTATGGAGCAAATATTGCTTAAATTACGTTATCTCCTTTCTAGTTAAGTCCTTTTTATTGAAGTAATAGAGGTTTTATTTGTTCATTTGCTGGTTTTGGTAAGTGAGGTGCCTCTGTTGCAGACTCCTTCCTGATACAGCACAAGATGGAATGTGACTGTTTTGAAGCAGCGTGCGGAGTGGATAGTTCCTGGTTCTGTGGGCCCAGCCAGAACTGCGTTACCAGATAGCAGGAGCCACTTTTGATTTGACATACCCAGAAAAGAGGGTTTGAAGGGAGCCAGTGAGAAAAGGAGACAGGATTAAAACAAAACAAAACAAAAAGGCATTTCTGGTCAGGTCAGAGTAAGGTTGTCCTGGTCTGGCGATGAGCTGCCGAAAAATGGGAGCTGGAGCTGACGCTCACGTTTCTACCTCAGCATGACTCTCAAAAGCACTTTTTGTCTTTCTACGTAAAGATTTATTAAGATGCTGAAGGGAGCTGAGCAGGCTCACATTACCCAGATTTGTTGTGTTATGTTTTTATTGAAATTGACACGGCAGCTGCCAGTCCGTTTAATTGAGCTGTTCAAATCCTAGCTGAGAAGCCAAGCAGCCAAAGGCATGGCGCCACACCCCTTGTTCCTCTTTAGGTCCTGGTGTTTAAACCTGGCTCCTACGAGCGGGTCTCAGGTTGCAGAGCTCTGTCTTCAGGCAAACTCCAGTGGTTATGAATGGTTCTTCCAGCAGCTGACAGTGTTTTATTTGGTTTGGCTTTTTTTATTTTTATTTTTTGCATTTGGGATCTCCAGCAAGGAAACAGAGCCCCCGACCCAGAGGCAGGGGTGGGTGGAACTTCATGGGTACGACTCGAGAGAGTTCAGAAAGGCTTTTTGTCCCTCAAACATCTCCCACCCATTTGCCACACTAATAGGGGGTGATTTCTTTGTGTTAGACAAATACCCCCTTTAAAAAAGCATATCAATGGCACCATAAGATAGACTTCTTAATCTTCAAAATTTTATGTGAACTGGCTACCTTAGATCCATTCTTTCTCTTGGCAAACTGGGCCCCTCTGAGTGCAGGCAATGGGGCTCATGGGTCAGACATAAGGATAAAGACCAGAATACAGGGTGGCAGGCCTGGTTGCCAGGTAGGGAAAGGGCTCCTGCCAACTGATGTGTGGATTCGGAGTGCTAATGGTTCCCGAATCGACATCCATCCACAGCCACAGCCCTTCTCCAGAGTCCCAAATCCATATTGGCAATAACAATTTCCCTTGGATATATCCATCTAAAGTCCAGTAGACCTTAAATGGAACGTGTTCAAAATTGAATCCGTCTCTTGGTTTTTGCGCCAACTCACACCTTCTCTGCTCCAAGTTTTCCTGAATTTCTCCTCAACTCCCCCCACCCCAGTCACCAGTCCTGAAAATTTTATCTCACCCGCTTCTCTGCTCTGCCCATGACTTCTTTCTAACCCTGAGCTTCTTCATACAGACGACTGCAACAGCCATTTAATTGGTCTTTCGTCCTCTACCTCTTTTTTGTTTCCTCCTTCACACCACTGCCAGAATTAGCTTTCTCTATATAAATCTTATCACTATTTGCCCCTCAAAACCCGTCCTTTAATTATCTGCTGTTGCCACAGAATAAAATCTGAACTCCATAGTGCAGTACGCGGAGGCTGTCTCAGTCTGGCACCCCACCCATCCTATCCCCCGGCCTCACTGGAACACAGGTCTTTGATTGTGCTTATGCTCTGTCTTCTGCATTAAATGACATTTTCCACCATTCCGTTAAACCTGGCATCAATAGCACCTCCTCTGTGAAGCTCTCTCCTGCTCCCCCAGCCACCCCCTCCTTCCCCAGAGCACCCTAGACCTTGCCACTTCTGTAGCATGGGTGTCGAGTATGGTGCCTACACACAGGAAGTGCTCTATTACTGTCTGTTGTTGAGTGAAAGAGATGCTGGTGGGAAAAGAGCTCCATGCCATGACGGAGGTGCCAGAGGGAGAAGAGAAAACACTGAACATCAGATTAACACCGCAAATGAGACAATCATTTACAACCCTCAGACTAGAAAAGATGAACCACACTCCTTATGCCCTGCCTCCAGGGTGGACGAGGAAAATGGACAGCTCCCTTTGCTGTTGGAAGGATGGAATATTGGTCAAGGATTCCTGTAGGAGAATTTTGACAGGATGCATCAAAGCTTTTAAAGATGATGGAATTTGACCCAGCAGCTCCATTTTGAAGAATCCATCTTAAGCGAGTGATCTGACAAGGATTTGGTAATGTTTATGTAAAGATCCTTATTTCTATCAGCAATAACATAGTGACATCTGAAATGTCAAACTATAAGCAATTGATTAAAGAAACTACAGCACATTTTTATCCTGGATTATTAAGCAGCCATTAAAATGATAACATGAACCTGTACTTATTAACATGGAAGGATCATATGTGTGACCTGCCGTGGAGTGAAAAAAGTTGTTTATAAAAATATACGCATGCTGTAATCTCACTTCAAAATACTGCATTCGAAAAAATCATGAGGATATGTACTGTCACGTCAACTGTGGTTATTTTGAGTTGGTGGTATTCACATGTTTCTATATTTTCTGAATTTTGAAAATTGGTTGAAGTATGTGTGCACACACATACACATGCACACTGCCCCTGTCCCCCCCCCCCCCCCTTAAGTTATTCCATTAGTAGAAAGAACAGAGAAAGCAGAAGCTGGCAGGGCAGCTGACTGCCAGTTCCCAGCTCCTTGGTAGCCTCAGGGCAGCCTGGCTGGTGGACATTTAAGGCAACGGAGAGGCAAATATGTCCCTACCTTTTCTGTTTATATCCTAGCTAGTCAAGAATCCTTTTGAGGATATTTGGAAGGTGTGTGGGGGGGTGGGGGCGAAGAAGGGGGCATATCAGTTAGTGACCCTGAATAATTCATGGCCGTAAACCTTTCTAAAGTCCCACTATAAGGGAGGGGCACCTGGGTGGCTCAGTCAGTTAAGCATCTGATGCTTGATTTAGGCTCAGGTCACCGCTCAAGGTTCAAGAGATTGAGCCCTACTTTGGGCTCCCCCCATGACAGAGCAGGGCCTGCTTGGGATTCTCTCTGTCTCTCTCTCTGTCTCTCTCAAAATAAATAGAATAAGCATTTAAAAAATAAATAAAATAAAATCCTACTACAGAGGAAAATAATTTTAAAAAATCTCATCAGAAATCAGATCTGGCTGAGCTAAAACCTAGCAGGGAAGCAGGCAATAGCTTTGGAAGCCAATGACCTTCCTCTCCTTTCCCCACCAACACATTTCAGATCACAGAACGCCTACTAATTTCCAATTCAATTAGAAGTACTTCAGAGCAAGTGTTTGTTGAAAATACCACCCAGGGGGAGCTGAAAGGGGTGGGCTGGGCATTGCCGTAGTGACAATGGTGAATACAGGATCCGGGGAGCGTGGCAGCTACATTTGACACGAGATCATTCCCCAGACCCACTGGCTGCTTGGTCAGACCCCTGTGCCAGGCAGGAAGTCAGGAGACACTATTTTCTAGGTGCCGGGGAACAGGGTTACTCTGCCTTCCAAGCTGGTCTGTGCACCTTGATCAGGACTGAGCCCTTGGGGCACACAGGTGGGAGCCAGCTCCTCCTTTGCTACTCCTTCCCCTACATTGTGAGCACTGACCCTTCAGGCTCCATCTTGGACCCTGGAGCCAGCTTCTCCCCTCTGCAGCCCCCTAGCCCTTCCTGTTGCTGTTTCAGTGCCACAAGGCCTGGGCAGTGAGTGGACGAGACAGCACAGCGCCTGCTCTGTGCTCACAGCTCTGTCTCCCGCTGGGTGACCAAGGCTGGCCCTGCCTGGTGTTGCCTCTTCCCTGCTCCCTCCCTGTGGCCACCCCAACTCATCAATCCTGAGGGCCCCAGAGGCGGCACTGGCAGCAGGTTAGCCAGTGTCTGTCCCAGAGCAAATTGTCTGGGAGCTCTGCCAGCTTCTGAAGAAAATCTGCTTTGTGAAGAGGGGAAGAAGCCTCTTTTATACTTTCTGTTAATCACGTTATTCACATAAGAGAGTTCTTCGTGCTTCCTTCCTTTCCCACAAGCCCCTGCTTGTCCAGGAGCCTCGAGGAGACAAGAGCAAAGAAGTGAGCAGGTGGTAAGCGATCATCCAGAATATAAACGAAAAAGTACAGTAAATGGTCTAAGAAATGGTTCCATTTTTCAAAAGCCTAAAGTATTTTAATAACACGTTTTCTCAAAACAGAATTAAAAAAATGATTTAGCCTTAGGGCGGGTGGCTCAGGTGGTTAAGCATCTGACTCTTGGTTTTGACTCAGTTTGAATCGTAGGTTCAAACCCCATGTTGGGTTCTGCGCTGACAGTGTGGAACGTGCTTGGGATTGATTCTCTCTCTCTCTCCTTCTCTCTCTGCCTCTCTCTCTCTCTCTCTCTTTCTCTCTCTCTCTCTCTTGCTCTCAAGATGAGTAAATAAGTTAAAAAAAAAAGATTTAGCCTTAATTGGAAAGTTTATTGCAGCCCATTATACGCACTCTCCCTGCTTCACAAAACAAAGAGTAGCATGAGTTATGTCTTAAAAAGCAAAGTGTAATTAACATCTCTTGCCTACAAGGTTGATTCCTCTGTGATGTTTCTAAGCTTATTTGATTTTCCCTGCCTCAACTTGTCCTTTAACTCTTGGCCTTTCTCTCTCTCCTCCCACCCCCTTTCTTCTATCCTGGGTCTTTTCCTTTCTTCCCAGCGTTCCCTACCTGGAAAAGTGAGTAGAGGCCAACAGCTCATGTATAACAATAAAAGAATGAGACCTGTATGTTAGATCATATTTAAAAAGTCAAAATTAGGTGAAGGACAGCCTTCAAGTAATGAGTTCAGGAAGTTATGCACTTAACATCACTGTGCACCATTTTTCACCATGTTTATACAAGTCCTCATTTGGGATTGCCTTTAGGGGTAATTTACAAGGTGCACACATGCATACACACACACATGCATACAATCAATCTGTACACTTTAATTTTGTTCCCTCTTGATTATGTTCCTTCTTCATTAGATTTGGCTCTAAGTGACAAATTCTAAATGAAAAAAAAAAAATCACTCCAGAAGGACCAAGATTTGCCACCAATAACAATACACATATGTGTGTATATTTTAAACAAGCACTAAGGATGTTCCTAACAGAGTCGGGCCAAAATTATTTTGTGAAAACAGAGTAACATTGGAGTCAGACATAGCGCCCAAAGTGGCCATTTGGGAAGATAGTGTTTCATTTGGATATACTGGCTTAGAAAAGTTGGATTTTTTTTAATGATTTTATTATTTATTAAAGTTTATTTATTTTGAGAGAGAGAGAGAGAGAGAGAGAGAGAGAGAGACAGGGAGTATGTAAACATGAGCCAGGGAGGGGCAGAGAGAAGGGGAGAGAGAGAGAATCCCAAACAGGCTCTGCACTGTGAGCCTGGAGCCCAACACGGGGCTTGAAACTATGAATCACAAGATCATGACCTGAACTGAAATCAAGAGTCAGATGCTTAACAGACTAAGCCATCCAGGCGCCCCTGTATGTTGTTTGTTTTTAATCAGCTTTGTGGCTGGGTAGGGAGACTGTTGTGACATGTGATATGCACTAACATATATTGAGTGCATTCTCTGTGATGTGCCAGGATCTGTGCTGAGCTTTTTATGTGCAGTATCTCATTTAATTCTCCCAACAACCCTGAGGGAAGGCTGAGGCCTTAGAGGCGAGTGACTGACCAAGGTCACACAGCTAGGGAGTAGCAGAAGGAGGATTTGGACCCATTTTTCTGACTCCAGGGCTCATTCCCCAAGTTACCAACCTGAGGCAGGTCACTTGTTTTCTTTGTGCTCCTAACACATCTGGTTGTTCAGAGCATCAAATAAGACATTGCATGGAAATACATCGTAGGCTGTCAAGTGTGAAACAAATACTGTTCGTGCCTGTTTTTGTGCAGCTGTTTGTCCTTAGCTCATTATTCCCATTATATATATATATATTTTTTTTTTTTTCAGGAACTGGTTTCTCTATGTTTTCCTAAGATATTATTAATGATTTGCAAAAGATCTAAGAATATTTTATGACTACAGATTTTTGCTCTAGCCAATTGGCTTCCTTTGTAGAAGTTTCTAACTTGCCTCATAAAAGAAAACTCTGTAGAAAGATTTCTCATTGACATACCGCAAGCAGCATGCATTATTTCCTTGTGATTTTAGAATCACTGACAGTATTTGGTCTTTATAGTTTTTTTTTTTTTTTTTTTTTTTTTTTTTGTTTGTTTGTTTGTTTCTGGGTTTTGTTTTGTTTTTGTTTTACTTTTAATCTTGGTGGTGGTTTTAGTACCAGCTTTCCAAAAAAAAAAAAAAAAAGATTGTGACTGACTCAAATAAGATAGTATCATAGTATCATACAGGCCAGTGGCCGTGAACTAATATGAAGAAGAGGTAATTCTGATAATGTGAGTAACAGCTTTGAATTGATCATGAATATTCTTTGGGGTTGGGTGATGGATCAGGGTAATGCATTTCAAATTGTGAAGGTGTGCCGTCAATTGGATTGGCTTGGCTTATGAATTAATTGTATTGCCATTAATTGGCACAGAGCATGCCATTAATTGGAAATGTGAATATTTTTTGTAGGTTGTAGAACAAATCTCTTGATAAGCCATCAATGCTTATGATAGAGCGACAGGATAATACGAGCGATAAGAAAACCCCATCGTATCACCGTTTCATAGGTGGAAAAAATTGAAACAGAAAGAAAAGAAAGAATCTTTTCCCTTAGAAGGGAAAAAGCTAGGTTAAAAGCTAGGACTAATAGAGTAGTTCTTCTAATTAAATGATAAATTCAGCATACATATTTTATTCTTCTCTTCTAGTAATAGTACTTCACAGTATATATGCATAGGAATCATATGGTCCTTTGAATCACTTTAGTTCTCTTTAATGTAGTTCTAGAATTGAAGAACCTTGAATTTTGTGTTTTGCCTCTGTGATAAGCTCAGACGCTAAATGGCTTAGACACTAGCCATGCTATTCTTCAAGGGCCTCATCTTTAAGGGGCTGGTATGGAGCTGGGGGTGGTAGACGGATAATAATTGTGCATACTAAGGCGTTGTTGCAATTTAATTAATATTTATAAAGCACTTGGAAATCCTCAGATGAAAGGTGCTCCTCCAAAGGACAATTATCTTACGATCTCTCCCATGTTCCTGCTCCAGGTTTTTTGGCCAAAACGAAAGGGGTTTAACCTAGAGTCTGGGAATTCTGCTCCCAGAATTATGATGAAGACTGTAGACATTAAGTTTGTCACCCCTTGTGCAGAATGATGGTTTATTTTGGGTTGCTGAAATGCTGCCGCAAATCACTGTGTCCCCAGGAGACAATGTCGTATCATCTTTTGAGCCGGCCACTGAGGAATTTTCTGTCTCAGCAACTCCTTGTCCTTAAAGCGGGCTCATGCAAGAAAGTCACAACCTCCTCCTGATAGTTGGTGTAATGTTTCATTTTTGTCAAGAAGGATAAAAAGAACGGCAGTCTTCAGGCTGCAACACAAATGAGTGGATTCCAGTAGCCATGGGGGAGAGAAATTGGGAGGAAGAACAACCTGTATGTCCCCTCTTTGGTCCCTTATTTCTGGAACTCACCCACTTCCAGTCATGTGACCAGAATGAAAGCAAAGCAAAGATTGGGGCTCAGTGATGAGGTGTCTGTGGCATTGGGAGGGCTCCTGTCTTTGCTGCCACAGTGTCTCATGGGATTGACCACAGCATTGCTGACCTCTGAGCACCTTGAGGGCTTCTTCTTCCTCCCCAACACTGAGCACTGATGTGTATTGGAAAAGAAGCCATTCACAGGCAGATGGGGAGGCCCTCTACCTGTGCTCTCAAAATGAGCAGTGTCCAGTTCAGTTCAGTTCTCACAAACACAGTGCATGGTGGTGTGAAGGGAACCTCTGCTACACTTTTTCAAAGTGGACCTCCAGGACCATCTGCATCAGAACCACCTGAAGAATGTCCTGAATCTGGGGGCCTGGGTCTCTGCATTTTAACAAGCTCTCCAGGTTTCTCTGAACTAGAACAATACCCTGACCCACTCCTTGTTGAGACCAGTCTTGCCTAAAAGTTTGGTCCCAATGACCCAAACAGGCTGGATGAAAAGAGCCAAAGAGCCCAGAGAAGAAAGCCAAACAGGCTCTTTTCAGGTTGCCTGAAAAGAGAGTAGCCATTCTTGTCAGCTGGCATATTAGGTGGCTGCTACCTTTTTTTGAGAAAATATCATGTAAATTACACATCAGAGAATACTAAGGAGCTGATTCCTTTGGCTGTTCTTCTCAGCCCAAATCCACAGTTCTGTCACATGTTAAATACCTGTGCAAGACCTTTCTTTGTAATGGCTGCTCTGGCTTTACAGTGTAATCTGGGTGGCAAAGATTCAGGCAAAAGTTCTTGTGTTCCTAGAAACATGGTATTCATTTAATCAATGTTCTCGGCTACTTCCTGAATCTACTATCTATTTTTTCTGAATCTATATTTTTAAACTAAGGAGCATATATCTATCATTAGGAGTTTTTCTAATGATCCAGAGTCAGGTCTGGGTACCAGTCAGTTAAAATAGTTTAGTTTTTGACTTGGGCCAGGAGTATCTGATATTCTCTGTTATTACCCTTCTGTTCATCCCCTGCCTTCCTCATTTATTCACATATGGGCCCTCTTATTTCTGCAGCTGATGCCCCTCTCTCCTCTGTAATCCTGATTGGAAGCAAACAATTTAAGCTTTCCCAGTCCCCCTAATGGAAAGAGCTTAGGCTGATGGGGCACTAACCAACTGTGGGATATCAGTGAAGTTACACAACCTCCCTGAGCCTCAGTGACTTTATTTGTGTATGTGAGAAGAATAATTCTTACCTTGACAGGATTAAATTAGATTATGTATGTTAAGTGTCCTGCCTTGTACTGGTCACACAGAGCGTGCTCGATTACATGATATAATGTGACGCTCATCTTCTCTGGGCTCTTAGACTGCTTCCCACACAGGTCTCTGCCTGCTCATCTAACCCCGGATGCAGCCAGTCCTGACAACCAACCCCCAAGCACGATTTAGCTGGACAGAGACAGAGGAATCAGTCTCAAAGCACTTCTTCACCCTAGCACATTTTTCAAAAGTGATCCCTCTCAACAGTTTCTAAGATAAAATGTTTATTTAATACAAAGTTATTAAGACTATGATGACAAGAAGAGAAAGGAAACAGTATAAGATGCAAAAATGTGGGGAGGATCATTGTGGGTGCTATTTTTATTTGAAGTATATTTATCTATTTTGAGAGAGAGAGACTGTGTGTGTGAGCATGCAAGAGGGGGAGGGGCAGGGAGAGAGGGAAGTGAGAGAATTCCAAGCAGACTCTGTGCTGTCAGCACTGAGCCCCAAGTGGGGCTGCATCACACATCCATGAGATCATGACCTGAGCCGAAGTCAAGAGTTGGGTGCTTAACTGACTGAGCCACCTGGGTGCCCCAATACTTTTTTTTTTCTAAGCTTTTTTTTCCTCTCATTAACTGATAGAGTTTTCATGCATACCCCGGAGTTCCTGACCCTTTGATTCAACCATGGTGGTGTCCTTACCCCACATCCTAGAACTTAGTTATGCCTCTTTTCTTAGATTATGCTACAAGATAGAAACGGAGCCATACCTCACACTTTCCCTCATTTAGTCCCTTCCTTCAGTGCTCCAGTTCTCATAATGGAGCTCTGACCTTGGTCCCATATTCCAGGGCAGTCCTCCCCACCCCTGTTCCCATAATCCAAATCTTAGCTCTGCCTTTGTCCCGTTTCTGACTGCTGGTTCTGGGACATACCTTAGTCTCCTTCTACCCCTCAGGCCTGCCTATCTCTAACTAGGCCCTTTGCCCAGTAGCAGGGCCTCTGTTCTCCATCTTTTGATGCACCACTGCCTAACTGCTTGAACTTCAATATACATGCTGCCCAAATTCCCCATGGCTGGGCTCTGCCTACCTGTTGGGCCCCCACTTCTAGAACAATTTGTGCCCCCATCTGTTGGAACCCTGGATGGAGCTATCCATGTTCTCTGGACACAGTGGCTTGGTTTGGCAGAATCTCCACTATCACCTGGGCCTACCTTCCAACACCTGTCTTGACCTTAATAATACATTTGCTCCTCCTTACTGCATGGTCTTCAGCGTCCAGTTCCAGTCAGGACACCGGCCGCGTGAAATAGGCAGCCAATGATGCAGAGAGATTGTTGTCAGGAGACAGAATAGCTGACTTGCTACTGATGTTTCCAAGGAGACCCATCCCCTGGCTGCTCCAGTAGCTGTGTTGAGGAAACCCATCAGGGAAACTGAATTTTACCATTAAATAGCATAAAATCTCTTTACTGGGAGCCTAGGCAGTGAAGTTTGAATCCAGGAAAAGCCAGTTGCTAATACAAATAGAATGTGAGAAGCTTTAGAACAGCAGTTTCAAACGTCAGCAGGCTGAGATGCTGCAAATAGTTACTGTAGTAATGCAAAGGGCTCTTTCTAACCTTCTGGGAGGTCACAGTTCTGACCACCGCTCTAAACAGCATCTTAACTTCATCTAGCCCTGAGCCAGGCTGTACCCGGGAGAGGGGAAGGTGCTCACATCTGGGAGAAGATGGGAGTTTCTCCTCCTGCCAAAGATTTGACCACTGGTCAACCTTGTGCTGTGAATTCCCTCCTCTAAGGACTAACCTTGGCTATTATGCATCAAGATACCCTCTTAAAAAGCAAAATGCATTCCACTTGAGTTGAATAATAGATTCTTTATTTGCAAGGACTGGGTTTTAGGCTAGCCCTTTGCCATCCAGGCAACTAGACATAGGACAGGTCCACTTACATTGGGGACAGCAGAAGGAAAGAGTGCAGGCAGGCACTGATTCAAGTGTCCACTCAGGAATACAGTTCAGGAATAGAAGACATCAGAGAAGGGAAGGGAGCAGGGCAGTCGGAAGCCAACACAGAAACAAACTGGAGCCTCCAGATGCCTTCAGAAAGAAGCAGAGTAAGGGTGAGGGAGTGTGTGTGTGTGTGTGTGTGTGTGTGCGCGTGTGTGTGCGTGTGTGTCTTTGAGAATGAGGTGAAATACTTTCATTTGTCTATATTCATAACTCTTTAGATCCTTGTCATCTTGGGTGTGTTAAAAAATGAGAAAGTACTTGTGCTTCCCTAAATACAGACAAAATGGACATATTCTTAGTCTCAGATAAATATGAAAAGCTGTGGGTTTAGAACTTCATGTGTTTATTTTTTCATGGCACTTAGAATAAAATGTTCCAAATTTAACATTTAAAAGGGAACAAACAAAGTAACCCATTATGCAAATGGTATTATGGGATGGAGAGTCCCTGGGCAAAGGAAGATAGATGTATTTATAATTGCATTTTAATCTTCTCCACTGAAAACAATCCCTTGTCTGTTTTAACCTGATGCCAATCTTTGAATCAAGAGATGGTGACTTAAATTTAGAACTTGGTCAAGGTGGCTATCAATTGCCTTAACTATAAAGGATCTTGTTATTTTGCCTCTGAATCATAATGTCATTTAATGACAATTCCCATTGTCATTATGGACGTTGTGGTATGAAAGACTGAATGATGAGCTTTGTTGGATACTTTAGTTATTATTTTTGTCATGAAAAATGCCTAAAATTTGAAACTGGGAAATAACGGGCACAATTAAGGAAACAATCTGTAACTGATGTACTCCTCTCTCTAAATTACATTTTCCAATGGTTTATTTATAAAAGTTGACCAATCCAGTTTGACTGTTTCCATACATATAAGGCCATATCTCTCCCCTGAGGAGCTTGCTGTCAGTCATGCTAACAGCATTAATGAGTTTTCTAATCCAGACCAGCTGGAATCAAGTCTCTAAAGTACTTTATTCTGAGCAAAGAATATACCACTTGTCACATAGACATAAAAATTCTTAATGAAGCATTAATAAAGAGAACTGCTTATCCTTCACATAGCTTTTATAGAGGCCAATGAGAATGTAGAAATATAGCTGTTGAAGAAAGAGAGATTAAATTGTGTTTTTCTTGGTCATAGCTCTCAACTATTTGTGGGGATGATAGAATCTCAAATTTTGTCCAATGACCCAGCCCTGATCCTGAACAAAGTTGAGTTTTCCTTCCTTCAGCCCATTACAAAGCCTACAATTACACCATTGTCATTGAAGGAGGCAGAGACAAAAACACTTGACTTTCTGCAAAGCAATGGTCTAAAAATGTAATCCTGCTACAATATTAATGTCAAGCCACGGCCATACTTGCCATTGAAGATCATTCTCCAAATGCAAGCTGGATTTCCAATATGACTTGATGTGATAGCTCACAGACAGTACTGCCTTGCTTTGTTCCTTGGAGGATTGAACAGAGGTGATGAGTAGCTCTGTGGTCCTTCCTCCCAAGTTCCTGTCTACAAGTATCAAGCCCCATTGTTCCTCCAAGCATATCAAGGCAATGAGATTTCTGAATAGATGTGCCTCAGCTATGGAGTTTCTCTTGGACAAGTAGCACATAAAAACAATTAAGGAGGTTTCATCTGTGTAAAAGAAAAAAATCATGTCTTCATGCTCTAGCTAACTACTTATAAAATAGGGTTTGTATAGAAAAAGGAATTTGAGGGTTCACAGAGTCATGACTTCCAAGGGGCTCATTCCTGTGGAATTATATGCAGCTTTGTTTCAAGAAAACTCCATTTTGAAAACAAAGTTTTGATGTAGCTTCATTTTCAAAATTGAGTTTTCTTTTGATACAGCTTTGTTTTCAAAATGGAGTTTTCTTTAATACTGTGCAGAGTGTACCATAAAGATATACAATAGTAAGGATAATTTATCTCATCTCATGACACACAAAAGGGATATTATTTAAAATTCAAGAGGAGAAGAGAAATGTACACTTAGATGTAAACTACCACCCATGGCACCCAGTCAAGTAAGGGCGTCGTCCTCCAAGGGTAGCAAAGAAGAATTTTAGAATCCAGCTAGTCCACTTTGCTGTTAAGTAGCTTTATAAAATGTTGGGCAAGACGCTTTCATTCTCTGAACCTCGTTTCCAACTCTGTATGATAGGGATGTACTAATACTCATACCATTTGTGGCTACCTCCCAGGAGTATTGTAAGAATCCAGTAAGAAAATGTATATGAAATTGTTTTATAGACTGTACTAAATATTATGTGTTATAGTTGTAGTCAATTTTCTTCTTCTTATTAATCTTATCTCTGATCTAATCTAGGAAGAAACTAATTTCCTTGTGACCCTGCTCATTTCTGAGGTCCCATGTATTTTCCCCCACTTTGGGAAATTTTAACCATTAGGAATCAAAATGATAGAAGTCTTACTCTGAATCATAATTGACTTCCTAGCTAGGATGTTACTGGGAAATCTGGATTATTTTATTGCTATCATAGCATCGTTTTCCCCTGAGTGGCTGTGGCTATTTAGTTATATAGCTTTCCCATTATAGAAAACATAGGAAGCTAAGGCAAGGCAACTCTCTCTGATGCTTCATTTGTTCATGCATGTATACAATCATTCATATATTAACTACATTAATAAATACCTATGTGCTAAGCACTGAGGACAGGAGAATGAATAAGATTCCTGTCCTCAAGATGGCTCGTTGTTCCACTAAGTATAAACTAAAAGAGTTGATACATGGTACTCTAGATATTTCTTGCTTTTCTGACACAATGCTTGGGATACGGTACATTTTAACAAATATTTTCTAAAATATGTGAACAAAACACAGGCCACTAGCTTTCTTAAAAGAAAGGACAAACTCATTGGGTTCTGATTTTGAGAGGCAAGGAGAGGTTTGAGCTTTCTGGGTCAATATATCAGAGATTTCTATTCCTAAAATCTAGAACAGACTCAACTTTTAAATTACTTTTACAATGCAACAAGGAGGTCATGATGACCCTTACACTGCAATGAAATAGTGTTTGTACTCATTGCTGACTCATCTTGTGAAATAAAGAAGACTTTCTGTGGAGAAGTATTAGAAAGAAAGGAAAGGAATGAAGGTGGTCCTGAGGCAGAAACTCCTGATAGCACAAAATTTGGGGAGATATATCATTGGTGAATCTTATGCTTGATAATCCCCGGGACTCTTTGCCACAGAAGCATTATAAATCACTGTGGAATAGACAACGTGATTTACCTTGGCATTACATTTTAAGAGATATTTACTGCACTCACTGGCAAAGCTTATTTGTAAACAGATATGCCTACCATGTTCCAAGGAATGGTGCTGTCAAAAACTTCGCTTCGAAAGACAGCATTGAGAAAATGCAAAGGCAAATCACAAAATGGGAAAAAAAATTCACAATTCATATGTCTGTCAAAGAATGTCTTCAGATATATGCAGACGTTTTACCACTAAATAATAAAAAGACAAACAACCTAATTTAAAAATGGGCAAGAGATTTGACCAGATTGACTTCATCAAAGAAATATATGAATGGCCAATAAACACATTTAAAACACATTAACTTCACTGGTCATCAGGGAAATACAAATTATATACCACAGTGAGATACCAACATATACCCACTGGAATGGCTAAATTTGGATAAGATGTGGAGCAAATGTTCTCATACCCTGCTGATGGGAATGTAAAATGGTGCATCTACTTTGGAAAAGAGACAGTTTCTTATATGGTTAATCAAATGTACCCCATGACCCAATAATTCCACTCTTAGGTATCTTACTCAGTACAAATGAAAATATATGTCTACACAAATATTCATATATGAATGTTCACAGCAGCTTTATTCTTATTAGCCCAAAACTAGAAACAACCCAAATGCCCATCAAAAAGTAAATGAATATACAAAGTGTTATATATCCATGCAGTGGAATTAAATCTAGCATTTAGAAGGGAATGGACTATGGCTTCATGCAACAACATGGATAAATCTCAAAAAATATTATGCTGATCAAAATAAAAATACAGACACAAAAAATGCCCACCTTATGATGCTAAAAAAAGTTAATCAATAGTTACAGAAAGCAAGTTGATGGTTGTCTGGGCTGGGGGTAAGGAGGATGTTATTACAAATAAATTTGAGGGAACTTTTTGAGGTAATGCAAACATTCTGTATCTTGACTGTGAAGGTAGTTACACAGATGCACACATTTGATGAAACTGTATATTAACACAGGTGCATTTTACTCTATGTAAAATATAAACATTTTTTTAATGTTTATTTATTTTTGAGAGAGAGAGAGAGAGAGAGAGAGAGAGCGAGCGAGCACGAGCAGGGGAGGGGCAGAGAGAGAGAGGGAGACACAGAACCGAAGCAGGCTCCAGGCTCTGAGCTGTCAGCACAGAGCCCGACACGGGGCTGGAACCCACAAACTGTGACATCATGACCTAAGCTGAAGTCAGACACTAACTGACTGAGCCACCCAGGCACCCCCATAAGCTTGATTTTTGAAAACTGACATCATGAAAGGACATACATAAATGTGCTCAAGTAGAACTAAGGCAAAGTATTTATATTATATACAATTCATAGTAAAGTGAATACCTTTACTGTAGTAGAACAGAAGAACTAAAGTAAGATTGGAGTGCATAACTTGAAGGAAGTGTTACTTGTATGTTCTTTTAACGCTCATACTGATATGTATCAGAGATGAAATACAATGCACCTGAATCTTCAGGAAACACTTACATATTTATGTATTTTATCTTCCAGTATAAATTATATAGCCTTAAAAGCAAGGACTGCTGTCATTTTTATTTAAACTTAGAAAAGAATGTGGAATAGAAGTAGTGATTTGTTGATAGAGTTGGTCAGGTTAAGAAACTTAAATGCAAACACCCCAGCCAAGAGGTAGGTCTTAATATCAGTCAAAAAGAGAAGAAAGAGGAGGAGGAGGGAAAAAGACCCTTGCAGGGACCAACTGTTTTGAAATTATAAATTTTCACTAAAGAGATGCTGTGCTCTGATAGATTAGTCTCCCAGGGATGCCAAGTTCAATGAATTGCTCTGTGTGCTTTGTAGACCCAAATCCCAGGCTTGGCCCCATCTACTCCCTTTCTTTCCCCTAGAATATATCTTGGGTCCAAGTCTCATAACTATTTTACAGCAAACACTGAGACTCCTTTGCTCAGGCACAGGCTAGTCCAAGATAGAGATCATGACTTACCCACCTTCCTTCATGAGCCTCTGGCTTTGCAACTGGCATGTGGGAAGCTTAATATCTATTGTGAAATGAAACATTCAGTTCTAAAATTCTGTTTCTCTGCCTTTCTTAAACTCACCAAGACAAGTTTGTGAAGAACAGAAGTGATATATATTTACCATATATGCTTATCTCTGGACACGTCATATTTTTGGTCCCATCCGGTTTAGGCCCATTTATGTATTTAGACTTCTCTCTGAGCTGTGCAGAGAGTACTCGCTTAACATGCAATGGAAATTGTGGAGTGTGGAATGAGTGCTTTTGAATGTAGTAGTCATTTTAAATGTACTAGGATTAAAGGTCATTTAAATGACTTATCTGTGGAAACATAAAGTGAAAAGATGGCATTCTTAATTTAGCTGTTCCTTAGATCTGTTCTTGAGCAGAATTTTTAAAGTGGCTTAAACACACACCTCAGACCGATTTATCCGGGACCACTCATCAAATCAAAAATGGATTCTTATATAAAATGTCTTACTTCTAAGTGACAGAAAATAATCTTGTCTTAACCTCAAAATTTTAGGTTATGAATAACACACAAACAATAGCATTTTCCATTGCAAATTTTACATGTGGCTATTTTTATGTGAAGACATAAATCCAGAGAGCAGGGATGGGGTAAAATAACAAAACGATGGGCAATTTACACTTAGCCTTTGCAGATGGGCTTTACATTTTTCAATTAGCTCTGTCATTTAGGTTTCTGTCCATCATATCGCTGATATAAAATCCTGCAGCACCGTGTTCGGGGAGTAGTCGCACCATAATAAGAGTGCCTGTTTTCCCTTCTACGATTTTAGACAGCGCTCTAGGAAATGGAGCGTGAATTTAAAATCCAGTCATATGTATCTGCACTTTAGCATCATCATAAAATCATAGATTTGCACAGGTGTGCCCCTTTGGGGATTTGGAAAGACAATGCTGCCCTTCCCCCTGGGTCGAAAATGCTTGCTACGCCAGAAATTTCTCCAGCAACTAGAGAAAATTAGACTTGGCCTGAAGGACTCAGACCAAAGAGACACATTGCTGTGGGCAAAGTTAAAAAATAATAGAAACTGAAAATGCAACATGTAATACAAAATTTTTTGTACTCCATGTGTACTCCAGTTGGAACAGTACGGGAGGTTAGCGTGGTACCTGTGCAAAGATGTCATGCAAATTCTTGTGTGATTCTCGTTTTACCAAAATGTAAGTTATAGATGTGATCTGCGTAGGACAAAAATTACACAGAAATACAACCCCAATGTAGACAGTAATTATCTTGGGGAATTAGGACTCTGATTTTGAAACCTCTATTTTAGAATTTTTTTCCACAGTAGGGGTGTGAAAATTCATAATTAGAAAAAAATAAAATAAGCATTTAAACACAAAATGATATGTTCACTCAAACTTGACTGCCTACATTTGAAAGCAGAGTTGACAAAAAGCGAATTAAATTTTTTTTTTTTACTTTAAGTACCTTAGGGAAATGACTTTCTAGCTATTCTTCTTTTAGTTTCACTCCAGTACAGTTAACATACAGTGTTATATTAGTCTCAGGTGTATAATATAGTGATTCAACAATTCTATACATTACTCAGTGCTCATCAAGATAAGTGTACTCAATCCCCTTCACTTATTTCACCCATCCCCCCACCCACATTCCCTGCGACAACCATCAATTTGTTCTCTATAGTTAAGTGAAATCATAAGGAATTTTCTTTTTCTGTCTGGCTTATATCACCTAGCATAATACCCTCTAGTCCATGCATGTTGTTCCAAATGGCAAGATCTCACTCATTTTTATGGCTGAATAATATATATATCTATATCTCTATATACCTACATCTGTATCTCTCTCTATATATAGATATATAGATATATATATAGATATATATAGATAGATAGATATAGATATCATGTCTTCTTTATCCATTCATCTATGAATGAACACTTGAGTTGCTTCCATATCTTGGCTATTGTAAAATAATGGCGCAATAAACATAGGGGTGCATATATCTTTTTGAAGCAGTGTTTTCATATCTTTTGGATAAATACCCTAGAGCAGAATTAATGGATCATATGGTAATTCTGTTTTATAAGTTTTTACACCAAAATGAAAAGCTTTTGCACAAGAAGGAAATCATCAGCAAGACAAAAAGGCAACTTACTGAATGGAAGAAGATATTTATTTGCAAATGATGTATCAGAAAAGGGGTTAATATCTGAAATACATAAAGAGTTTATACAACTCAACATCAAAAAAATACGAATAATCAGATTAAAAATGGATAGAGGACTTGAGTAGTCATTTTTCCAAAGAAGACGTACAAATGGCCAACAGACACATGAAAAGATTCTCAGCATCACTCATCATCAAGGAAATGCAAATCAAAACCACAATGAGATAACACTTCACACCTGTCAGAATGGCTGAACTCAAGAGCACAAGAAACAACAAATGTTGATGAGGATGTGGAGAAAAAGGAACCCTCCTGCACTGTTGGTGGGAATGCAAACTGCAACAGCCATGGTGGAAAACAGCATGGAGGTTCCTCTCGGCCTTGTTTTTAAAGAATCTTCTTTCCTCATATGATGTTACACTTCCTCCTGCTTGATTTTAACCCTTAGAATCTATCATGCTGGTGGATCTCCCTTCCTTCTGCCCCCTCCTTTTGTGCTCGTTGCATCACAATCACTGACCTCCTTACTTTCAGCTCATCTTACACTTCTAGAGTATGGCACACATTTGCACACCCTCCCATACACTTGCTTTAAAGGGAAAGTCATAAAATAGAAAAGATGTAATATTTTTATCTTTTAAGAGATCACATGCATCACTTGAGAGGTTCTCTGATAGGTACAAATTCTGCCTTCAGGAAGTTGACTCTTTCAAAGATGGATGAGTAAATACAAAAGTGGATGTTATAAGTGCCACGAGAGGGGTGAGCTCAGAGTCCTACGGAGGACACAGGAGGGGGTCAAGAAGGCTAAGGCTAAGGAGGGGACATCTATTCTGAAACCCACAGGACAGGAGGAGTGAGCTGTGTCTTTTGTGCAAGTATGAGTAGTAAGCCATAAGTTGATCTTCCCCCAGGACTGTCCCTGCTCTTAATAGGGACTGTCCTCTGTAGACTGAAATCTATAGTTAAATAGCTGTCTATAAACCAGAAAGTCAAAGAGATGCACTAGAGAATAAGTACTTTGCATTCAAGCAGTGACTTTCTTCAAAAGGTGGAGTAGTCACTGTGCCTTGCTTGCCCCCCTCACCCTTATCCCTAAGTGCACAGAACTTCCAACTGCCACCACTTCTTTATTTGAAGACTTCCTCTAGTCTGGAGCCTTCTCTGTCCCACACTCCATCCGCAGGTAGTGTCAGGGAATTAATGCCCCAGAAGCAGGCCCCCATCAACAGCCAATAGGAGTTGGGACATAAATACCCCGGTCCCCTTGCTCCTTGTAGGGATACCTCTGAGATGTGTTTCCCCAGAAATAAGCTCCAGTTGCCCACAAGGATAACTGCTTTCTTTCCTTGCCTCATTTTCTTGTCACCTTGTGGTGACATCTTCCAAATAAGCCTCTTTATAACCCTCAAATCCTAGGGGTGCCTGGGTGGCTCAGTCGGTTGGGCATCTGACTTTGGCCCAGGTCATGATCTCACAGTTCGTGGGTTCGAGGGCTACGTTGGGCTCTGTGCTGACAGCTGGGAGCCTGGAGCCTGCTTTGAATTCTGTGTCTCCCTCTCTCTCTCTCTCTCTCTCTGCCCCTTCCCTATTCACACTCTGTCTCTCTCTGTCTCTCAAAACTAAATAAAACATTGAAAAAAAATTTTTTTAAATCCCTCAAATCCTTGCCCTCATAATTGTGTCTGAGGGAACCCAAATTAAGATTCATGAACAAAGCACATTTGGAAACAAACAAACAAACAAACAAACAAAGCCTCACTTCTTATATTGTGTCTACACTCCCTACTTCACTCTTAATCCGGATACTCTCCCTGTGAACGCAAGGCTCTATCACAGTGCCCGGCTCACCACTCGCTCACTGCTCTGCCTCTCCCTTTGAATTGTAAGTGTTTTGAGAATATTATGTCTCTGTATCTCCAGGACCCCAATAAATGCTTGCTAAGTGGATTTCCTGTGAGCTTTGCAGTCCTTGGCCAGCAAAAATGCCTCAGCTGAGGATATTTTACAAAATGCCTGGCCAGACGGACAAGGTGAATGAATTTTGAGAATGTTCTGGAAGAGAAACAACCCTGAAAAGTTCTCCACAGTAAGACTTAACCCCTGCCCATAAGTAAAGCACATGCATTACTATGTTTCAAACCTCCCTGTCTCTAAAGCGAGGATTAAGTAACACTTGCCATGATTTAGTGTCGGAAAAGTGCTTTGAAACTTCAGTGAGGCTCTACACGATTAAAATAGTAGCCACCGTTCCATCATTTAAATAATCTCATTGGCAGAGACCATGCATTAATCATCACAGAAAAGTATTTTTATATTCACCAAACATCTTTCATCTGAGAACATCACCATCATTTATAAACATTAACTCAGTGTATTCCTCATGATAACATGCAGACTGGTCCTTTACATGAATTGATAAACCAGGTCCTGAAATAGCGAAACAGCTTGTTCCAAAACATCCAGATTCGGGGCAAGAAACAGGTCACTACTAGGAGAGTTAGTAATCAAGAGATAGCCCTATGTAAATATTTGGGTAAATGAGGCAAATAGATCAGATAAGCAGACCCTTAAGGAAAGTAGCTCGCTCTCCTTTCTCTGCAGCTCGTAGAAGCAATCTGGGGTTCCTGATGGGTTATCTAGAAAAGCCTCCACTAAATTAATGGTTTCATGAATTATGAAAACCCTACAAAATATTTAGCAGTTGCTTTGTGCTGAGCAGATACTCTGCGTGCATTCCAAAGATGCCCATTCAAGTGTCCCTACGTATTTTATGCTCCTGACAGTGAAGATAACTACCTTCTAGCCAGATAAAGGGGGAAGGCTTCTGTGTCTTTAGAAAAGACAGATGGGTGAGGCATACATTAAAACGGCTTCCATTTCAGTAAAATATGATCCCTCTGTTTCAGCATCTGTTCTGCAAATGTAGCGGGAACCTTTCATCAAGACTGAGTGGCAAGTGTGCTGGTCAGCAGTTGCCAGCTCCTCTTGCTTATGCCCTGGTATTGGCAGGTGAATTCCCACTTTGACCAGTGGATCACCAGCCAAGAGGTATGAGTGACTTTGTGGCTCACCAGCCTCTGTGTTGTCTCTCCTCAGCTGGCCCCCAGAAAGCACCAAAGTCAATAATGTGATACCAAAGGGACACTTGGGTGGCTCAGTTGGTTGAGCGTCTGACTTGGGCTCAGGTCATGATCTCGCAGTTCATGAGTCTGAGCCCCACATCGGGCTCTGTGCTGACAGCTCGGGGCCTGGAGCCTGCTTCAGATTCTGTATCTCCCCTCTCTCTGCCCCTCCCCCACTCGTGCTCTGTCTCTATCTCTCAATAATAAATCAATGTGTAAAAAATTAAAAAATAATAATAATGTGATACCATGATGTGACACACGAAGCATTGGAGCTCTAGCCACTGGCACATTCTCAGCTGTGTGGCTTTGGGACAATCATGTTCTCTTTCTGTTACTCAAGCCCTCGGATCTGTGATTTTCCACCTGTACCACAGAACGCCTGCATTTCAGGAGATTTCTCAGAAGCCACTAAAGAGATCCCAGAAGGCAGAACACTAAGGTCCCCGACCTAGCTACGACCAACTGCCTCACTTTTTTTTCCCCTCTTTTATATATTGAGTGCCCAAGCAAGATTGCATTTGGAAACAAAGGGAAAAAAGAAGGCCTCTTCTTGCGAAAAAAAAAAAAAGTGTTTGAAAAATCACTGGTCCAGATATCTGCTTTTTTCTAACTGTGAAAACATAACAGAAATCATTGAGATTGTTCTGATAGTCTACGATTCTTTTCTACCAAAGCAGAATGGGATCGAATCCTGTCAATGCAGGGAGACCTTCCAGCAATGCCAGTCAGCGGAGGAGCAGCCAAGAAGTTTTGTAGCGTCAACGCTCTCAGCGCCTCTGGTGCCCCCTCGGCAGTAAGGGCTTGGCATAGCTTTCCCAGCAAAGGCTGCAGCTTTCTCCTCTTTTAACTTCGTCATAAGGGCTCTCCCACTCCACAAGCCCCCACACCTCCTCTCATGTTCACACACTTCCTATAACAATCACAAGTCATTTTTTCTGAAACATACAGAAGTAATAAATAGTCTGTCTCGTGGGGCATGCTGGTGGAACAGCCCACAGATGTAGAAACATGGTGTCTTGTATTTCTTTTCCTGCCTTTCATCTAAATGGGCAAGAAAATGAACACTTCATAGTGCCTGAGAGCACGTTAATTCTGGTGCTTAAATTCCTTGGGCTTAAATCCTAGATTCTATACTTATTAGTCTTCTGGCCTTGGACAAGTTGCTCAACTTCCCTATGTTAGTTTACATGCACATCGGTAAAGAAAAAAGTAGCAATGACAATGACAATAATAATAACACCTATCTGCCTTTCAGGATTATGACAATTAGTTAATACATGTTAGTGCTGTAAAGTACCTTGCATTTTTAAAAAAAGTTTTTTTTAACGTTTATTTATTTTTGAGACAGAGAGAGACAGAGCATGAACAGGGGAGGGGCAGAGAGAGAGGGAGACACAGAATCTGGAACAGGCTCCAGGCTCTGAGCTGTCAGCACAGAGCCCAACGCGGGGCTCGAACTCACGGACCGTGAGATCATGACCTGAGCCGAAGTTGGCCGCTTAACCGACCGAGCCACACAGATGCCCCTAAAGTACCTTGCATTTTAAGAAGTGCTACAGAAGAGTAAAAATACAAATGCACGCACATATACGTATATACATGTACATGTGTGTCATTAAATATACAATATATAGAGAAAAATACATAAAAATATATTTTGTATAAAAATCAATATAATTCTGATATTTTAACATATAAATTTTCTCTATAAAATATACATATTATATATATTGGATATATATACACACACACATACACACACACATGCACAAAGAGCATAGGTATTGGACCAGGCATTTTATCAATATTGTTATTGTGTATGTATCTGTGTATTTATTATATACTCATTAGCAATCATTTCGCCCTTATGGATGAAGAAAAAGAACTGAGCTTTCTCTCCGAGCGAGCAGTAGGTGTCAAACTGAGAGTCTGGTCTCCTAGTCCCAGTGTCTCAGCACGGATCACTCTACGTGGAAAGATGCACATCCGAAAACTCTTGCCTGGCAAAGGCACCTGGCACCTGTATCTTGTAACGAAGAACCCAGTCAATGTTACTCTTTCCTCTACTTCAAGTGCACATTTCCTATGACTGGAACAAATGCCAGACCACAGGATCTAAGAGAGATTTAACTGCTTATTCCCAGCTTTGTGACAAGATGCCTTGGGTGGGCCGCCTGGCTGTAGACAGCCGTGCCCACAGCCATGTGCTGGAGTCAGCGCCTACCAGCTCATGAGAGCCAACTGTTAGATTTTCAGGAATTTTGTGAGGCAGTTGTAAAACACAGTCACTCTTAAAACTTAACTTATGTAAATTTGCAATTACATAAATTATATTCTGGGGGCTCCTGGGTGGCTCAGGCAGTTAAGCATATGACTTCAACTCAGGTCATGATCTCACAGTTCGTGGTTTGAGCCCCGCATCTGTGCTAACAGCTCAGAGCCTGGAGCCTACTTCAGATTCTGTGTCTCCCCCCCCCTCTGCACAACCCCCCCCCCCCCCCCCGCTGGCACTCTGTCTCTCTCTTTCCCTGTCTCTCTCTGTCTCTCAAAAATAAAGAAATACACATTACAAAAAAATTCAAACTATATTCTACACAAAGTTAATGAATACTCAACTCATCAAGTTCTAATTATTTTACTATGAATTACTGTCCTGTGTACTCCTGGGGTTCCATGCATCTATTGTATGTGGATGGCAGGCTGGGGTGCTACTCTGTATCTCTTGCCAACTCTGTCTTTAGTGGAGTCACCTTGGAAGCTTCATGTTGCTGTGATGGGAATGTTTACAGGACAGAAACGAGCAAATGCTACAAACCAGGGTTCCGCTTATTGTTTTGTTGATTATGTAGACTTAGTTACATGAAAGTGTTGATAATGCAGTTTAAACTTAGAAGTGTGTTGCATCTACCTCAAGATATTTGTTGAGTTTTCTTATTTTACAGTGTAGAAGCCTGGCAGATTCCACCTTAACAAAGTGACCGACGTTAATATCACCAATAGTAAGATATGTAAACATAACCCCTGATGCTCTCAGTCTGGCTTCAAGCTACCTCTCTGGGCATGGGAGCCGCCATTTGCATTTTCACCGTCTTTGCCCCGGTTAGTCTGCTAGACTCACAGCTGCCTCAGTCCACTTTTTCTCTGCTTGCCTTTTATGCCTGGTCATCCCTCTACTACTGCCTAGAGTAACTTCTCTCTACCTCTCTGTTCAAGTGAACCTTGACCCTTTACCATGTGCATTGCTGATTTTTTCCTCACTCCTACACAAAGCTCTCTATGAAGATACCTGCAGTCTTCATTCTTATATTCCTGTATTATTTTCTCTATTTCTACTTCTTACAGTACCATTCAGGGATTACATGATATATTGGACTGCTGGATTGTGTGTGCATGTTTATGTGTTATCCTCCAATATGCCTTCAAGCCCCTAACAACAGAGACTAACTGCTTCCTATGCTTCTATAAATCATTCCAGAACCTTAGTGTGTATTCAATAAATATTTGTTGACTGCTTTTAAAAACAAATGGACACTATAAGTGATGTCCACATTTTCATAGAATATTTTCATATTTCAGTCCATATTTTCACATTCCAGTCCATATTTTCATAGACCCTATTATCCACTGGTTTTAGTACTAAAAACACAATTAATCTTCTAACAGTGACAGCAGTAAGAGGACAGCACTCAGCCCTAGGTTATCCCAAGGTTCACTCAACCTCATTTTGTAAATCTTCATCAACCCAGTGTCTAGCACATTGCCTGGCTCTTCGTGGGCTCTCAGTAAATGTTATAAATGTTATTAATCCCTTTGAGGGCTGCAACACGGCTATTAGGTCAGTCTGAAGAATGTTCCCCTGGAACAGTTTGGAAATTGTTTTTTATGAAGAGTAACTGTGTCTACATCTTCCGTGTCTGCCCAACGCTTGGGCTACATACCTTGCGCCGCCCTCTTGGTTTGACCCCAGTACAACACAGTGGCAAAGAGAGTACAATTCAGAGGAGTCACAATGTCGCGTGAACAAAGCCAAGACCTGCTTAGGTTTTTGTTGTGCTTCAAAAAGAACCTGAAGTTCTTTCTGGGAAAGGGCAAGTTGATGGTAGGGAACTGCACTACTCGAGGGCTTTGGCAATTAGTTAGCAGCATTGATAGGATTTATTTCTTAGGGTGGTTTGCTTTACAGAAACGTTGCCTTGCCTTAAAAAAAAAAAAAAAAGCTGGATAAAAACAGGTTCCACATTACATTTGCATGAGTTGTCCTGAATGGCATAAATGATTTTTCCTAAGGCTATTAGCTCAGGATCTGAGTAGGACACTGGTATTTTATGGGAGCAGGATGGAGGCGATCAGGGCTGCCTCTGTTTTGCATAATGTCTGACCTACTGCTGAGTCTCACCGAATGTTGGGGATCTTTGACCCATTCAAAACGAGAAACTGTGAAAGAATTGTCTCCAGATATTTCTGTCTAGTTTGTCAAACCTAGTAATTCCAACTTATAGGAAACGAACATCCTCTTGAACTCTTATCAATAAAATGTCATGCTCCCAGCATGGCATTACCAGGTCCTTAGGGCCAGGTTTCCTGCTCTTTCCCAGGATTCCATCCATCTCCTCTGCTCTGCATTCAGAGAGAGCTTCTGGGTCCTGCCTCACATCCTACCTTGTGAGTCCTCGTCACCACCCACTGACATAACTCCCCTGTTTTCAGTTTTCACTGCAGTCTCCTTTCCACAGTGTAGATCCCTTTATCTGCCAGTTGCAGTGAGACCAATAGGAGGAAAGTGTTGAGAAGAACAACAGCAATGCCCCTTCCTGGTGGGTGGGGAGAGAACCCAGTTTGCAGACGTGCATTGCCTGGTGGTGTTGCACTTGTGTGAGGCAACTCTGCCAGCTCCTTGCACAACCAAGGAGGTGAGTCAGTGGAGGGTGGAGGCACACAGAGGGCACACCCCATTCCTGTCGGCCTGCAGGGACTTGTTCACACCATTCAGATGGCTGGAGATCAGTTCATTCCAAAGGCTACTAATTGGTTATTTTTTCTTTTTTAAAAAAAATTTTTTTATGCTTATTCATTTTTGAAAGACAGAGAGAGACAGAGCACAAGGAAGTCTGGGGCGGAGAGAGAAGGGGACACAGAATCTGAAGCAGGCTCCAGGCTCTGAGCTGTCAGCACAGAGCCCAACGTGGGGCTCAAACTCACTAACCATGAGATCATGACCTGAGCCGAAGTTGGACGCTTAACCGACTGAGCCACCCAGCTACCCCTGGTTATTTTTTCTTGAACCACATGCTTAAACCAACGTCCCCTACATAAACAGCCATCACCCATTCCATATCACTGCTTTAAAAATGGAGGGATTTTGTCACTGTCCCCCTGGCAATATACGATTCAGTCATCAGCACTCAGAACTCAGTCCCAACAGTGCTGGAGGGTTGAAGAATGAGGAAGGTTGTGATGGTTATATATTTTCTGGAAAAGTACCAAGGGCCTGGCTTCTTCCCTGGGGGACAATCTGAGTTGCTTGCCTTTTAAAACCTTTCTACCTTTCCTGTTTTGAATACCTGTCAGGTCTATATAAATATCACCATGTCTCTCCTTTGCCCAGCCAGCAGTCATTTTATTTAGCTTTTCCTTCTATAACATCTTACTTACAGGTGTGGTCAGTGTCATAATCCTTCCCCTAAAACTGGAGATTAAAATTCTCAGCCTTCCAGAACTGGTGAATACGTGCTCCATCACGAGAAAAATCAATACGTGCCACCCCAGGAAGTGAGGCAGGGAGCATTTGGACAAAGGCCTCCACTTGAGCTTAGTAGCAAGGTCATTTGTGTGACCCAAAAGTTATGCTTTCTTGCTAGTTTTACAAAAAAACTGATGAGCGGGGTAGAGGAACAAGAACCCAGATACAATGAGAAGCACGTGCCAGGTACTCCCCAGTGGGAAACATGGACATTTGTCTAGCTATCACATCCCCGCCACCCCAGGTCTAAGCAACCACGGATCTACCTTGGGTCTCTCTGAATAGGCCTATTCTGGACATTTCATAAAAATGGAATCACATAAAATGTGATTATATGATTGTGACTGTCTTTTGTGGCTGGCTTCTGTCACTTAGCCTAATGTCTTCTAGGATCATCGATGTTATAGTGTGTGTCAGTGCTTCATTCCTTTTCAGAGCCAAAGAACATTCCATTGTGTGGCTGTGCCACATTTTGTTTATCCATTCATCAGATGATGAACTTTTGGTTTTTGTCTATTATGAATAATGTTGCTGTTAACATTAGTGTACATGTATTTATGTGGACATAAGTTTCTGTCCTTTCCTTTTTTTTTTTTTTTTTTTGGAGTGCCATTGCTAGGTTATATGGTAACAGTATGTTTCACTTTTTGAGGGAGTACCAAACTGTTTTCCAAAGTGATGAAACCATTTAAAAATTGCACCAGCAAGATAGGAGTGTTCTAATTTCTCTACATCCTTGCCAACACTTAGTATTATCTGTCTTTTAAATTTTAGCCATCCTGGTGGATATGAAGTGGTATCCTACAGTTTTGACTTGCTTTCCTTTGTGAGTAATGATCTTGAACATGTTACCATGTGTCTATTGCCCATTTGTGTATCTTCTTTGAAGAAATACTCTTCCAAATCTTTGCCTATATTTAAAAAGGGTTTTGGAAAATATTTTAACTTCCATTTTTGATCATTCATAAACCAGTCTAGCAGTATTAGGGAGAATTATTTGTATGGTGGACTGAGATAAATAATGGAATTTCTTATTTATTTGGGTGGGTTTTTAAAAAATATCGACTTTTTAGAGTAGTTTTAAGTTCAAAGAGAGTTCCTCTATACTTTTTCCCCCCCACCTATGCATGGCCCCCCTTACTAACAACATCCCACACCAGAGTGGTACATTATTACAGTTGATGAACCTACATTGACACATTATCATCACCCAAAGGTTCACTGTTAGTGTTGTACATTCTATTGATTTGGATAAGGACATGTATCCATCATAGTATCATACAGAATAGTTTCACTGCCCTAAAAATTCTCTATGTTCCATTTATTAATCTCCCCTCCCCCGACCCCTGGTAATGACTGATCTTTTTCCTGGCTTTATAGTTTTTGCCTTTTCTAGAATGTCATGTAGTTGAAATCATATAGTATGCAGATCTTTCAGATTGGTTTATTTCACTTAGCTATATATATTTAGGCTTCCTCCATGTCCTTGAATGGCTTGATAGCTCATTTCATGCTGAATGATATTCCATTGTCTGGATGTGCCTAAGTTTATCTATCCACTTACTGAGGACATCTTGGTTGCTTCTAAGTTTGGACAATTATAAATAAAGCTGCTATAAACATTCATGTGCACGATTTTGTATAGACATAAGTTTTCAACTCATTTGGGTACATACGAAGGAATGTAATTACTAGATCATATGGTAAGTGTATGCTTAGCTTTGTCAGGAAGTAGTGCCAAACTGTCTTCCACAGTGGCTGCATCATTTTGCATTCCCACCAGCAGTGAATGAGAATTTTTGTTGCTGCACATCCTTGCAGCATTTGCCGTTGTCAGTGTTTTGGATTTTGGTCATTCTAATAGGTGTATCCCATTGTTGTTTTACTTTGCAATCCCTAGATGCAATGTTGAGCATCTTTTCCTACACTTTCATCTGTAACTCTTTTTTGGTGATGTGTCTGTTCAGGTCTTTTGCCCAGTTTTTAATTGAGCTGTTCATTTTTTTAATTAGTGAATTTTAAGGGTTCTTTGTATATTTTAGATGACAGTCCTTTATTAGGTATATCTTTTGCAAATATTTTCTCCCAGTCTGTGGCTTATTTTATCATTTACTTGACAGTGCCCTTCATAGAGCAGAACTTTTTAATTTTAATGAAGTTCATCTTATTAGTTATTTCTTTCATGGATCGTGCCTTTAGTGTTGTGTCTAAAAAGTCATTGCCACCACCGAGGTTGTCTCTATTATTATCTTTCGGGAGTTTTATACTTCTACATTTTAAATTTAGGTCTATGATCCATTTTGAGTTAATTTTTGTGAAGGGTTTAAAGTCTGTGTCTAGATTCCTCCCTTCCCTCATTCTCCTTCCTTCCTTCCTTCCTTCCTTCCTTCCTTCCTTCCTTCCTTCTTCATTCCTTTCTCCCTCCCTCCCTCCTCTCTCTTCCTCCTTCCTGCCTCTCTTCCCTTCTTTCCTTCTTCCCTTCCTCCTTCCTTCCTTGACTCTGCCCATTTTAAAATTGAATGGTCTTTTTTACTGTCATAAGAGTCATAAAAGTATATATTCTAGATATAAGTCCCTCATCTGATATATGATTTGAGAATATTTTCTCTCATTCTGTGAGTTGGTTTTTTACTTCCTTGATGGTGAAATTTGAAACATAAAAGTTTTAATTTCATGAAGTCCAATCTATTTTTTCTTTTATCACTTGTGAATTTGATGTCATATCTAAGACTGTATTGCCTAGTCCAAGGTTAAGAAGACTTGCTTCCATGTTTTCTTCTAATAATTTTACAGGTTTAGCTCTTTCATTCAAGTTGATGACATATTTTGAATTAATTTTTGTGCATGGTGTGAGGTAGGGGTCCAGCTTCTTTTTTCTTTTTCTTTTTTTTTTTTTTTTTTTGGCATGTGGATAACCACTTATCCTGGCACAATTCGAAAAGACTATTTTCCCCAGTAGTTTCTTGGTTTCCTTGTCAAAAATCAACTAACTGTAAAAGTAAGAGAATTTATTTCTGGACACTCCATTCTACTCCATTGATCTATATGTTTGCCTTCATATTTGTACCATGCTGTCTTGATGAATATACCTTGTAATAAGTTTTGAAATTAGGAAGAATATGTTTTTAAACTTTTTTTGTTTTGGCTATTCTGCGTTCCTTGAATTTCCATATGAATTTTTAGGATCAGCTTGTCAATTTCTGCAAAGAAATCATCTGGGGCATTAATAGGGGTTAATAAGTTCGGTGAGTATTGCCATCTTAACAATATTAAATCTTCTGGTTTATGAACATAGGATGCCTTTCCATTTATTTCTTCTTCCTTAAATGTTTCAACAATATTGTATAGTTTTCAATGTACAAGTACTACACTTTTGAAATTAAACTTATTCCTAAGTATTTTATTCTTTTTGATGATATTATAAATGAAAATGTTTTCTTAATTTCATTTTCAGATTGCTCACTGCTATTGTGTAGAAATACAACTGACTTTTATACATTGATCTTGTGTCCTGAAACCTGAGTGAATTCACTTACAACTTCTATTTTTTTGTTTGTTTTATGTTTGTTTGTTTGGTGGCTCTATCTCCACTTTGTACTACTCTCTTCCCTTTTCTCTGAATTCTACCCTTTCTGATCTTCTTTCAGTTTCTCTAATATGCCAAGCTCCTTCTTGTCATAGGGCCCTAGCACATGCTGTTCCCTCTGCCTAGATCTCACCATTCTCCTGCATTTTTCACCTGGTTTACTCATCCTTCAGCTCTATCTATTTGAACTGCCCTCCCACCCCACTCCATGTCTGATTCTTTTCTGGAAGCCATCACAAATACTGTGTTCTTCCTTAACACATACCTCAGCTTTTGCTCTCATTTGTGTTACACCTTGACTGATGTCCTTCTTCCCCAACAGATTCTAAGTCCCTCTCCCATTTTTCTCACTATTATAATTTTCATCACTATGCCTGGCACATAGTGGATACTCAACAGCTACTTGTTAAGTGAAATAAAGAATGAATGGTTAGCACTGGAGAAATATAGCTATAATTAAGAACTTTGGGTGGGGTGGGGGGGGTCGAAGAGCAAATTGAAGGTGGGGCACATACCATCTGTATAACCGATCTGGCCTCCTTCTGGAGAATTAAGTTCTGGAATGGAATGTGGTTATCTTAGGAAGGCCAAGGCATTGAGTGTGTAGCCAGTAACATTGGATTTTTCCCCCATTAAATCTCCTTACTTGGTGGTAAGAAACACAGAGAAAAAAGACCCAGCTATGTGAGTCATTTGTAGATAATAGCCACAGTCTGACTTCTTATTCACTTCTTACCTTTCCTGGGGTACAGCTGACTCGTTGTGGGAGAGGAGGGGAGGAGGCAGTGGGGTGAAAGGGGAGGAGAAGGGGAATTGAAAAGATTCATTTATTTTTCTTGCCAAATCAATTCACTCTAAAAAAAAAAAAAAATAGGGAAATCCCCAACCAGCTGTTCCAGTGACTAGCAAGAAAAATATTTCCTTGGAACACTGCAACAGAAAACACACTTTATGTGCTGGCCCTCCCAAAAGACTGCTCTGGAGTCTTGCAATTATTGTCCTTTTTGAGTGCTTCATTGATATCAGTGACAATAGTTAGAACAGGGTGTTTTTTTCTTAATTAGAATTCTCTTAAAAGTCTGGTGCTTCAACCCTGGTGCTTCAGTTGGAAATATTAAGATTAAGGGTGATAAGAGAACAGAGGGAAGGGTAGCGATGGGGTCTGGAAAATGAAGCAAAGATGAAATGGGCCTGCAGCTTTGTTGGCCTGAAACGTATTTCCTGTCCTATTCTCAGAATCCATGTTCCAGTTGTCAGGCCAGATAGAAGGAAAATGTGTGTGTGTGGTGAAAGAAATTTGGGAAATAGAGATTTGTATTTTCATTTGGAGCTATAATTTAGAGGATTCTTACACATCTGAGATGAGGTTTTGTTCTAGGGGGTTTGAGATCTTTTAGATATAGTGAAACATTACATTATGAAACTAGGATACCATCATGGTAGGGAACACTGGTTTGTCTTTGTGTCTCTGTCATCTAGCACAATGCCTGGCTCAGAGTAGAGGCTCAATGAGAATTCAACAGAACAGCTTAAAGAAGAGGATACAGGCCAAACTAAATTTGCAAATTAGATATTAGAGCCCAGTGACCTAAGCCCATTTTCTTTGTTTTTTATTTCATCCTGATTCCCATTGTCCCATTTTGTCTCCTAGACAACAGAGTGCACATATTTTGAGTATTTAATTTGTAGTTGTTTAGGGTAGGTAATTAATGATAAATTCTATAAGTAAATGAACCAAATCATTGTTTTACTGCCAATAAAATAAAATTCAAAGGAGAATGATTCAAAAGTAAACATTATATCTTGCTACCTATGGTTTTTAAATGTCTTGCCAAAGGAAATTTTAAAATACTAAGCATTTACATTGAAACAAGAATGAAAGAGGAAGTTTATGAAAGCACAACACTCAAAGATATTCATTTCTTAGACTGATATGTTAAGCTAAATACTATGCAGAACTACCATTTCTTATCTTCTCTCCTATTTTAGAATACCTCTCTAGTAGAAGAACAAAATCACAATTTGGAGTCCTTCCTTCTGAACTCTTGGAATCTCTGTCAGTAATGTAGATGTGAGGTGTCTTAGGCCAGAGGTTTTCCCAAGTGATAACAGCCAAGTTTCCAGTTCCTGCCTAACAAAATTCCCAGGGACAAAATTGTGGCAGACCTCCAAATCAGGATGACTTTACTTGACTTTAATAGTTTGCAAACTGTTATATCTCTATATGGGTCAAGATTATTGAACTTGGATTTTCTTTCTTAGATTTCCTCTGCTCTTAAAGCTTTGTCTATCATTTATATGCTCTATAAATTTTCACTGTGCGTTGACTGAGGTACCCTTCTGGATTCAGGGAAAAAGAACATACCCACTATTTTTTTATTCAAGGCACAAAGTTCCTTTTCTCATGGAAATTATGCCCTTGCAGAGCTTGGGATCTAGAGATGGAATTTGAGTTTTTAATAATCTGTTGCATGATTCTGAACAAGTCTCCTAACCACTCACTCTAAGACTCACTTTCTTCATAGTAGAATGGAATAAAAATAATACATACCTCCCAAGGTTGTTCTGGGGACTAAATCAGGATGCAGGTGGGAGATGGAAGGCAGAGAGAAGTTGAGAAAAAAAAACACCAGCAGATTTTCAAGTCTCTTGACTACGTATGGATTTGAGCAGAAGTCAAAGGAGATCCTTTGGTAGGATGTAGAAACATGTGCATCTTTCAAAAGCATAGGAGAGATGAGCCTTGATCAGTTAACAGGACTGTGACTCCAGGTGTCATGGGAAAAAGTTTTGAGTGGGAGACTGTACACATGCTTATGTAACCAGGCTCTGGAGAAGTATCATTTGAAAGTGGTTAACAATTTTTCATCTTAGGAAGTAGGAACTTTAGAAAGGTAATGTGTAATGCCTCTGAGACATTTTCCTTGCTAAATTATGTGGTATGAGGCTTTTATTGTGGAAGTAATTTAAATGCCTGTAGGAGCAGAATATCAATGTTTCTCAAAGTATTTTCCCAAAACCACCTGCATCAAATCACTGGAGTGCCTGTTAAAACTACATACCAGGTCCCCCACAATAGAATCTCTGGAAGTTGGACTTGGAAAACATAATTTTTATTTTGGTAAAATACACATAACATAAAATTCACCATGTTAATCATTTTAAAGTGTTAATCCAGTAACATTTAGTACATTCACAATGTTGTGCGTCACTGCTATCTAGTTTCAAAACATTTTCATCACCCCAAAAGATAAGCCCATTAAGCAGACACTCCACATTCTTCCCTGCCCTCCAGCCCCTGACAACTACTAATCTACTTTATGTTTCTATGAAGTTGCTTATTCTGGATAAATCCTATAAATGGAATCATATAATATGCGACCTTCTGTATCTGGCTTCTTTCACTTAGCGTGTTTTGAAGGTTCATCTATGTTATAGCATGAACTTCATTTCTTTTTATGGTTCAATAATGTTCCACTGTATGGTATACCCAGTTTGTTTATCCAGTAATTAGTTGGTAGATATTTGGATGTTTTTCTTCCTTTGGCTACTGTAAATTAGTGTCTCTGTAAACATTTGTGTCCAGGTTTCTGTTTGAGCACTTGTTTATAATTCTTTTGGGTATATGCCTTCAAATGGAATTACTGAGTCCATGGTGATTCTATGTTAACTGCCAAACTGTTGTGCACAGTGGTTGCACCATTTTACGTTCCTACTAGCAACATATGCATATTCTAATTTTTCTACATCCTCATCAATACTTGTTATGTTCTGGGTTTTTTATTATAGCAACCTTAGTGGGTATGAAGTGGTATTTCATTGTGATTTTGACTTGCACTGCCCTAATGACTAATGACCTTAAGTATCTTTTCATGTACTTGCTGGCCATTCATATATTTTCTTTGGAGAAAAGTGCATTCAGGTCCGGTGCTCATTTTTTAATTGAGCTGTTTGCCTTTTAGTTGTTGAATTATAGAAGTTCTTTTGTAGTCTATAGTGTACTAGACCCTTGTCAGGAATAGGATTTACACACAGTTTCTCCCATTCTGTGAGTTGTCTTTTCACTCGTTTGATAGTGTCCTTTAATGAATGAAAGTTTTAAATTTTGATGAAGCCCAATCTATTTCTTTCTTTTGTTGCTTGTGGGAAAGCACCAGAGTTGATTATGATTTTTGTGATCGTGCTTATACACTAAAGCAGTACAATCTTGTACTGATGATATTACCAGGATACTGTTTGTTGAGGATAGTATATTCCTAATGGTTGGATTTTCTTTAGGTGTGCATCCCTAAAAATAACAAAGAAATAACATACATTCACCTTTGCGTCTTTTCAATTAAAAGATACTTAAGTATCATGTGTAAGTATTCTTTCACCTTAAATTTTGATTCTAAGTAATTCTCATGCATTATTTAGAAGGGTTACGGCAAAACACAAGTACCAATTGTCTAGTCATCTTTACAACTTCCTTTTCTAGTTCCATTGTTCTCAACATTTACTTTTATACAGTATGTATCTCACATTCATTCCATTCACCAAAATCTTACTGAGCAACTACCATATGCCAATGTGCCAGGCATTAAAAATAGAAGAAAAAAAGACACGCTCCCTGTCCTTGTGGATCTCAGTCTTGCTGGAGATAAAAACATAAGAACTGATAAAAGATCATACCATACGAGAGGTTCCTATAAGAGAATAAGACCAAAGTGCTCTGGGGTAAAACAAGAAAGAATCACTACTGTATCCTTTAGGTGATAGGGGTCTTCCAAAGAGGTCTTTTGAGCAGGGAAACTCCATGAACTAATTTAATTTTTAGAAATATAATTCTGGCAGCAATGGGAGAGAGGACTGGAACAGAACAGACAAGAGCCAGTCAGTAAAATCAATAAGAATGGATATTTTGGCAATTAATTTTTCCTCATATCATTTTATTCAGCCCTAGAAATGTTCTACAGTGCTTCAAATATTGATATGAGGTGAGTTTTCTTAAATTTTTTTATTACGGAAAGCTGTAAACATACAAAAACTCTTTGACTAGTAAACAAACTCCACATACCCATCAGGACAGATCCAACTGTTATCAGTACATGGACCAAATATTTTATCTGCGACCTCTGCCCCTTCTCCCTTCCAGATATTTTGAAGCAAATCTCAGAGACCATATTATTTCATCCATAAATATTTTATTATGTAACTTCAATAGATGAGAACCATTTTTAAAATATAATCTCAATAGGATTATCCTACCTAAATAAACTTAATAATAATTTCTTAATAGTAGGAGTTTTTTTAAACTCAAGAATTTACAAAAATATTTACACAAAGAATTCCATCTTATTCCCTATAGAAATTTTTTTCCTTAATATTTTTGGTAGGGGCTGGAGAGGTGATCAAGTTTCTTAAAAACTAAGATAATACTGCTTGAAATACACAGAAAATATGTAGTTCCTAGAACTATGTTAGTGATTAGCTTTTCTATTACATGTATTTAGGTAGGGAAGTCTCTACTTTGTTACAAATTTATAGTTTAAAAATAATGTGTATAAATTGGGCTGTTGAGAAATTTTACCTTTGGAATTGTTATTCAGTAATAACTCTTCACATTTGTATAGAGCCTTGAATTTTCCAAAGTGCCTTCATGCCTGTTATCTAGTGAACTCTGATATCTCTGCTGTGCAAAGATGTCTATTATCTAATGTTTACAATTGTTATCAATTTTACTTTGTTGTAGCTTTCACACTTAGATTAAAATTATAAACAGTATATGCAAAATCCTTTACTTGTGAGCCAAGAAAGACTTTGTAGTCAGGCCTGCATGGGTATGAAAGGAAATTACTGTGAATAATATCTTATCAATTATAATTTACTTAATTTTTCATAGTTTGGAAATATTTGGTATTTATGCTCACACACAACGATTTTAAATTCATGGTTATAAGCCAGTATCTTTCATGGACTCAAAACCCACACATAAATTTCCTGGAAACTTCTGGAAAGGCTTGTTTCTTGATTAAGAAACATAGTAACACTTGAATTAGGACAGGGTTTAGCGCTGAAAAATGTTGATAGGTCACCCTTAATTGGCGCTCCATTCTTTTTAAATCACTTCTTCATTTTTCATAAGCATTCCCAGACATACTAGACATAGATTATCTTCAAAACAGTCTGTGGTAGAAGAACGTAGTTAACTATTCATCAAAGAGGTTGATACAAATGTCATTTTTAATATAAATTCTTGCTTTTTACCCATAAAATATAGAAAACACGAGTACTCTTTAAATAGTCTCACTAAATATAATTTATCTGAATGCAAAGGATATTAGAAATACCTTTGCATTCTCGTATGCTTTTCTCAAAGAAAGGGTGAAAACCTTCCCCATGGTTAGAGAGGAAGGCAGAGACTGAGAGCATGGGCTGTGGAGGAGGACAGATCTGGGTCTGAAAACCGCTGAATCTGAGTAAGCTGCATAACCTCTCCGTGATTCAGGTTCCTCCCGGGATGTGCTGGAGTCTGTTAGACTGGCTCCCAAGGGCTGATTGTTACATGTGCAAGAATTTTTCCAGCCAGTGTGTAAACCATTGGCTGCTTAAAATCAGGTATGGTGGGAATATTTACATCCCAGGAACCAGGGAACCCTATAAATTAGGGTTCCCTCCCCATTCCTCAGAGCTGGTTTACCAGCACACTACTGCCTACCAGATAGGTTTAAGGACAAAACGAGTTGGTTTCTGTCAAGCATTTGCATGTTTTTCCCCCTACCAGAAAGCATTCAGTAAGTGCCAACTAGTAGCAGCAGCAGCAGCAGTATTTTACCATTAAACACTAATGCAACCAACTCTCAATTGTTTCCTTATCAAACTGATGCATGATCTACGATTTATCACCTGGAAACATGCTCAGACACAGAAAATAAAGCAGCCAAAACCTAATCAAATCATTGTGGGCCTTCTTACATCATCTTCATCCTGGCAAAACGTTTGATGGGAGAAAGAAAAGGAAGAAAGTTGTGACAAAATGAAAACAGAGGATTATATTTAAATTCAAAACGGTCACTTGACTTTTGTCTTCCTTGAGACAGCTCGTTGGAATTTCATTATAAATGGCAAATGACAAAATGATGAACAACGTCAAATGCTTGGTAGAAAAATCTGACAAATCTGGATTTCGGCAACAAATGGCAGAATTCCTGACCCAGATTATGTTAAGCCCCAAAAAAGTGAATTATTTGTTCCAAAAGTAAGAATTCAGAGATAGGTCTGTTTTTGAACACAGTTTGCAGCAGGGCTCTTGCTAGCTCTTGAAAGTTCATTTTGTTTTCTGCCTTCGACTTTGTTAGCTCCATCCCCAGACTCCATATGGCAGCCCCAGCAGTTTCAAATTCTATCTTTAAAGTGGAATGTTCTTGGGGCAATAGGGTGGCTCAGTCACTTCAGGTCCACCTCTTGATTTTGGCTCAGGTCACAATCTCAGGATCATGGGATCAAGCCCTGTGTCAGGCTCCTTGGTGAGTGTGGAGCCTGGTTAAGATTCTCTCTCTCTCTCTCTCTCTCTCTCTCTCTCTCTCTCTGTCTGCTCCTCTCCCCTGCTCATGTTCTCTCTCTGTCTCTGTCTCTCAAAAATAGATAGATAGATAGATAGATAGATAATAGATAGATAAAGTAAATGAAAAGAAAAAATAATGTGGAAAGTTCTTTCCAGAATCATATGCACCAGAAAAGAGAAAAACACTTTTCTTAGAGTTCTTGCACAACTCCTGAAGTTCACTCTGATTGAATTGTCACATGGCTAACTCTAGTGTGAGAGCCTTAACAGACTGTGTCTAATAGAGACGAGAAAATGTACTCTTGAAAAAAACCGAGGTGCTATTACACTAAGGAGATGAAGTGAGTGTTGGGCAACCAGAAAAAAAGAACCCAATTTTCTACTATATTTTTAAAATAATTTTTAAAAATAATCCCTACCTCCAATGTGGGGCTCAAACTTAACAACCCTGAGACCAAGAGTCATAATGTTCTACCAACTGAGCAAGCCAGGCGCCCCAAATATCGTCTACCATAAATCGTCTTCACTGTAATTGAATAAAAATGACAACAACTCGTGTACACATGTAGAGTATAAGCACACTGCTTGCCAGTAACCTTCTCAGGCTGGGTTTCAGCTCTGAGCACTTCTGATGCTGTTAGTGACCTTAGTCATAGGGAGGCATGAATAGAGAGAGTATCTTTACAAGGAACTGATTTTGAGAAACCCAGTAAAAGATTGTTCAAAAGCCAGTGCTGGCAAACAAGTTTTATAATACCACCTTACAGGCAGATTTCAGATTGACAGTTCAGATACCAGGTGAGTGTTCCCGACATGCCATTGGTGCCTTGTTGACCAAGAACCCGAGCCCGTGGTACAACGACAGAGGTTTGGGAAGAAGCATCGCTGTGAAAATTGAGAGACGTAAAAACTTTTGAGTGTTCTGTAATGGAAACAAACCTGGTGGCATGTAGAAATTCCAGAGTCTTTGGCTATCAATTTGTTTTAGAACCTCATTCCAGGAAAGTAAGTTGTGACTCTAATGTTATGGAGAAGTTTAAATATTTACGCCAGAAAAAATAAAAAGGCACAAACCCCTCTATCCCCAGAGTACCCACCACTGACAGGTTACATAATTCTACACTCTGTGCATCATGGTCTCTGCTGGAAAGCTGAAGCTTCTGTTTCTCTTGGCTGCAAGTTTGTTCTGCCTGTGCCTGATGCCATCCTGATTCTGAGCCTTCTCTTGAAGCCACAGGCTGTCATACATGAGTCACAGTGGTTAAAATACAGCCTTTTCTGGTTTATATCATATGCACATTCTGTAACAGTCTTGGAGTGGCATTCCGTGATTCACATCCTAGCCTGGTGTGCCCTAACCAAACACATCTTCTGGAGATATATATTGAGAGCCCTATAGTGCATATTAGTATGGAGCAATTTAATTTTTCTATCCCCTGGGAACTTTCTGTCTTATGGTATCCTACCCAAATGTGATTTGTTTTTAATTATTGTGACACTCACCTTTATCTTCATCATTGTATGTAACATACCAAATAATCCTGTGATGATGCCAAGGAAACGCCAAGTATTATTAGAAGAGTATTTTACTATAGTCACATCTGTAAGCATTTTGGAGGGTAGGCATATTTCCCAAAGATTTTGAGATTGGGTAGATGTTGGCACTCTGTGTGGCCCTGAAAAAAATATCTTAGGTCTTTTGTAATTGAACTAGAAACTGCAGACCAACCAAGAATCTGTAAATAGCATCACACAGCATTCATTTTAAAATACACAGAGAGGGGACACCTGGATGGCTCAGTCAGTTAAGCGACTGACTCTTGGTCTAGGCTCAGGTCACGATCTCAAGGTTTCATGAGTTCAAGCCTCACATTGGGCTCTGTGCTGACAGTGCAGAGCCTGCTTGGGATTCTTTGTCTCCCTCTCTCTCTGCCTATCCACCACTTGTGCTTTCTCTCTCAATCTCTAAAACAAAACAAAACAAAACAGCCTTAAGAAATTTAAAACAAAGAAATACACAGAAATGTTAATGAGGTGCTGCCATGAAATCATCTTTTACTAAAAAACGAAATGTGCCCAAAATCAGACTGCGGAGATAATTACCAATTTCTTTTCTTCTATGAAAAAATGACACCCGGAGATTTCTGGATCTTAGAAAGAAAGGAATTCCCATTATTTGCAAAAGTATCATTAAGACTGTGTAAGTGTGGCACCAAAGGACAAGTGCCACTTAAAAACAGAAAAATTAAAAAGAGGCATTGCCAGAAAATAAGTGAGAATGCTCATGATGGCTGAGCTCTGTAAGTAATGTAAACATATCTGGCATCTGTCCCCATTTTTTTCTTGGGACCTTTTAAATGAAAGGTTACTAATTCATTCTTAATCACCCACAAGCTGTTAGGTACCCCGTGGCTTGTAGCCATCAGAATTAATTGCAGGTGCCTCTGTGAATCTGCAACATACCCTAGTAGGCTTAGGGTAATTAACTCTGGATCCCCTCTTCTTGTTCTGAAGTGCTTCTAATTCTCCGTGGATTCCTGAAGCCACAGTTTGCCGTTGAGAGAACTGAAGAAGCTCTGTGGAAATAGAAAGATAACTGGACTAAATAAACTCCTGATTTTTGGAAGGGGAAGTGTGGGGAGATCTCAGTTAAAGCCTAAAGAACTTCTGTAAAGATGTTTCCCTGAAGAAGGAAAGATGTGGATTTGGTAGTGGTATATTTATCCTCAAACTTGAGGGACCCTGGTGTTCCAAAGTCCAGACTTCAAGGTCATCTTCACGTACTATAACATCTTTCCTACCAAACTGTAGTCCGAGGACTGGCGGCATTACCTGGGAGTTAATCAGACATGTGGAATCTGGCCACACCAGACCTACATCAGAATCTGCATTTTAACAGGGCCCCCACGTGACTTGTATTCACATTGACATTTGAGAACCAGACATAATGCATGTCTGTGATACTTAATCCATTTAAAGAGCTTATCATTCTTTCTAGGTGGCATTCATATTCCATATATGACTGCCAAGCAGATCCAGAAAGAAGTGGGTGCAGTGTTGTTCCTTGGCAGAGCATGCTCTGAAGGCAGGGATACTGCCTCCCAGGCCTTTGGATTCGCATCACTTAACTTGGTGCATGACATATTGGAGGTGGACAGATGGATGGATGGATGGGTGGGTGGGTGAGTGGCTGGCTGGCTGGGTGGATGTATGGATGGATGAAGAGCATGGGACCTTTACCATTTTTTCTCCAAAAAATTCGAAAGAAAAATATAAACATATATAAAAAAATCAAGTCCAAGCAGAATTTAATTTTTGTTATTACTCAATCAGGAAAGGCTTGCTTAGTGTCATGATCACAATATAGTATAACATTGACAGGCCAAAAAAGGCTTATTTTAGGAATTGATTGGGCAGTTATAGGCCTCCATTAGCCTCTGGAGCCAGGTTTGGGGTGTGGAAAGGTGTTTTCCAGCAATGAAGACAATATTCCCTCCGCTAAACTCATCTAACACTCTGCATCTGGGCCCTTTGTTGCTATGTTCCTTTTTCCTGGCTGTGCCCTATTTCCACAACTGGAGTATAAACCTTTTAGAGACAGGGACCATGCCTTAAACATCCACTCCCCTGCCACCAGAACATGTCCACTGACCTGACCACCACAATGGTGTTCATGCCATGTCTGCTAATAATCAGAGTCCTATGTTAACACAGAGGTGTTCATTCAGAGAGAAACAACCTGTGCCTCCTTTTCTCATGTTAAATACACCTGTTCACTGATACCATTTCTTTTGGAAAGAGGCATGATATTCTTCTATTATTGGTTCATTTTTTCATTCAATAAATTGTTGGAAATTAAAGCCAGCCAATATCGTGTAACAGGGGGTGGCTTCTGCTTCTCTGACACGTGATGAAAACATTTGTGCCTGTGTGTCAGTGCTACCCTCAGGAAAGAGCTCTGAGTGGCTTTGCCAATACCAGCCTCATCAAAGAGCAGCTTAGGAGGAGACACTCCATGACTCCCAGCATGAGTGGATTCCTGAGATGAAGCTTCAGGATATGGAGGTAGAAGTGGGGTGGTAAAGGGAGTATTAGGAGCCCTGGCCATGAAATCAGAAAACTTGGATTTGAATTCCAGCTCTCCCAGTAACTACTTGTGTGACCTTGGGCAGTTTTCATCATGTCTGTGATTGTACAGTACCTGGTAGTGTTCACCAAATACTAGTTTCTTTTGCCTCTCTGAGCCTCAGTTTCCTCATTGTGATGCAGAAAAATAATGCATCCTTTAGTATGTGGCACATTGACATCCATAATGAATGCTTTGAATTCCCTCCCAGTTTGCTGGTCCCTGGTGCCACTCATTATGTGGCACACCCTGTTTCCCTGTGCAAGATCTCCTTGGATTCAAGTGTTCTGTTGGAATAACTTCCATTTGTCCCTCACTGAAATGGTCTGAAATTATGGTTTATCTGCAAAGTACACTTCCTTTCAACACCTGCGGTATTCTCTGCCCATCCCTGATCACTAGTACATTCCTGGTTTACCCCGGTCCTTATATCTAGATCTCTGCCCTGCCTAATCCAAGTAAAAACCTTGCCCCATTTGTCACAGTTAACTGACATGTAGACAAATATCAGAACCAGAAAGTAGTATTCTTAGGATACTTCTTTGAACTTCAATAATTTTGGCATTCTTGAAGAAAGTATAATCTTTATAAATAATCTTTAAAAGTGACCTGAAGGCATATAAGTTCATTGTAGAAGAAAAAAATTGTTTAAATACAGATGATCAATATGCTTTGAAATCTCTATATAAATGAACATATAATATACAAATAAATTCATTTTATATAAATAAATTCACAAATAAATTCATATAATATAAAGTATATTAACGTATATCATGTAAGTATATGCTAAGATATTTTTACTATATGTATATGTGTATTTGCTCCATCACTAACTTAATAGAAACCATCAGAAACCACACATGTACATACACAATCTTAATATGTTATATATACAATATATAATGAATTTATGACCTGTTTTTTCTCATTTGATTATCCCTCATGTTATTGAATATAAGTCATAGTTTAAAGAGATTAGTGCCTAGAATATTGCTTAGCCCATAGCAGTTCACAGTATGTGTATGTGTGTGTGTGTGTGTGTGTGTGCGTGTCTGTGTGTGTGTGTATAAAGTAAACGAGTGTACATATGCTAATGTATTTTCTGTGTAAATTTTGAATTTTCTGTGATAGGTTTCCTTTAATGGGAGCAAATTTGTTGATGAACTGTCATGAAAAGTATACGTGAAATAAAAAGCCTGATTCTTTACTAAGGTGACCACCAGATAGGTGGACCCCTATCTGCCATAACTTGACATCCCAGAACCACACACAGATTTAGAATTGGTGTCCTGTTTGGGTAGATTCAGCACCATAAGTGTAGACACCATTTTGCCTTTGAACTTTGGGGGCTGTAAGTGTAATATTTTTAGGGATTGGGCAAACAGTTACAGGTGACAATTGTCCCTTGGATCCCCTGCCAACAGGCGCAAACTCTGATGCCTCTAGGAGCCAGGTAGTGATTTTACAGGAGAAGTAGACTGAACAGAATGCTGATCTAAACCTAGTATAGACAGTCTGCAAACTGGAGTGCCCAGTCCTTTCCAACAGGTAGCCGCTACTGAGGCCCATTCGTGTGCCAGTGTGAGGCCCAGTGGTGCCAGCTCTTCTGATTTTGCAAAAGACACCAAAAATTTGAATATTTATGGGAAATTCCTGATTCTGAAATAATGGCAACTCATTTAATTTACAGTTATTTTTTAAACCACCTTATAGAGGTATGGTCAACATAGAAAAAAGCTGTACATACTTAATAATGTATGAAACAATGAGTTTGGAGATAAGGAGACACCTGTGAAGCCATCACCACAATCTATACCATAAACATAGCTGTCTCCTCCAAAGGTTTTCTTCTTCCCTCTTTATTATTGTTGTTGTTGTTGTTTATTCTTTTTTATTATTTTATTTTTATCACGGTAAGTGTACTCTTTAATCCCCTTTACCTGTTTCACCCATCCCACCCCCACCTCTCCTCTGGTAACCATCAGTTTGTTCTCTATTGTTAAGAGTCTGCTTCTTGGTTTGTCTCTCTCACTGTCTCTTTTCTCCTCTGTTCATTTGTTTTGTTTCTTAAACTCCACATACGAGTGAGATCAAATGGTATTTGTCTTTCTCTGACTTATTTCACTTAGCATTATACTCTGTAGCTCTATCCATGTTGTTGCAAATGGCAACATTTCATTCTTTTTTATGGTCAAATAATATTCCATTGTATATACGTACCACACCCTATTTATCCATTTATCTATGAATGGACACTTAGGCTGCTTGTAAAATAATGCTGCAATAAATGTAGGGGTTCATGTACCCCTTCGAATTAGTGTTTTTATATTTTTGGGTAAATACCCAGTAATGAAACTACTGAATTGTAAGGTGCTTCTATTTTTAATTTTTTGAGGAAGCTCCATACTGTTTTCCACAGTAGCTGCACTAGTTTGCATTCCCACCAACAAACAGTGCATGAAGGTTCCTTTTTCTCCACATCTTTGTCAACATTTATAATTTCTTGTGATTTTGATTTTAGCCATTCTGACAAGTATGAAGTGGTATCTCATTGTGGTTTTGATTTACATTTCCTTGATGATGAGTGTTGTTGAGCATCTTTTCGTGTGTCTGATGTCCATCTGGAGGTCTTCTTTGGAGAAACATCTGTTTATGTCTTCTGCCCATTTTTAAGTGGACTATTTGTTTATTATTATTGTTTTTCATTTTTATTTTTATCATTTGTGTGTGATAAAAATACTTAACATTACAAGTCCTACAGCACCCACCTGAGAACTTTAAGCCTCTGGATTAGGCTGGGGAGCTGTTTTGTTCACCTGAAAGACTGCAGATACTTGAATGCCAGGTGTGACTGCTTTAAAGGACTGACTGTACCTGTCATCATCAAGGGGTGCAATCTGTCATTTTCATAAACCAGACTTCTCAGTGGCTCCTGCAGGAAATCCTAAGTGGATGGAAGGTTTTGCTGGGCAATTACCATAAGTAATGTCAATACAAATAGAGGAGACGGCCAACATTTTTTACCTGGCTCAGTGAATTGGCAAGCTGATCAGAGGGAGAGGTCCTAAATACATTGTGAATAAGCTCTTCTCACTTCTAAAAAATATTCCTGGGACTAAATTATAAAAACCCTCAGATTTACCTGCTCTTGGAGGTCTACTGGAGTTAAAAGTCTAAATAGTATTTTAAAAGGAGGTCAAAAACAGACAAATCCCAGCCAAGTAACGGGAAATGTCATTTCAGGATAATAGCCTTAATAGCATCTGCACAATGGACATTAAAATATATTCTTTTCCTATAAATGCCCTTAACTCTGCAAGTTGGAGACATGGCTTTAATCAGACAGGTTCTCATATCAGGTTACATCAGGATGTAAGCAGGGGATTGTACTTGCCTGATCAACATGGGAAAGAAACCCAGAACATTTTCTTTTATGGCTAAAGCGTTTTTTAAGGGAAATGAGTAGTTAGGCATCTTTATTATTCAGCATCTACAAGTGTTAGAGTTGATTGAAAAATGGAGGTTGACACAGTCACTACCCTGGAAATTTTTATGTAATTTCAAAGGACAAACGGTAATAAATACACAACTATAAGAAGAGAGGCACAAGAAAGATGCACCTCAAGTAATGTGGTACTCAATGGAGTATGCCCACTTTTGAGGTATGGAGTATACCTGATTCTGCTCTCCGTCCCCAAATGGCACGTACTCTCTGATGCAACTGGGGTTCAAGTCAGATCATGCCCCATAGTCCATGGCTCATTGGTGGGGCCAGGTCAGCACTAGACTGATCGAGGAGGAATAAGGAAAGCTCAGGAGCTGACCTCCAGATATCCAGGAGATGCTAAGACGTACTCCATAGAAAACACACCTGAATGAGATGTCCTGTGGGTTCTCCAGAACCACATCAAATACATGCTGGAATGAGACAAGAGGGGACACCTCCTCTTAGGTCTTCTCCAAACCAAGCACTAGTTAGCATCTGTATCGTATTTCTCCTGACCTAGCCCATTCCTAAACCAGCTCCGCAAAGGGCTTGGGAACCTAGGGAGATGATTTGGTCCTGTATCTTGGGAGAATTGAGCTGATTTTTAGCTTATTATTGAACACTTTCCTTTTGAAATGATGGGTCTGGCAATTGGATTATCTTTTTCTTCGTTTCGTGACATCCATCCATCTGTCCATTCACTTACTGTACTTTCAGTGAATGCCTACAATGCGCTAGACACTGTGCCAGGTGACAGAGATAGAAGAAATAATCCAGACACACACAGTTCTTCTCCTTACAGAGATTGCAGCCTGGTGTGGGTGGTGGAGGAGACTTCCATTACATACTCCTACAAATGGTGAATAATTATGATCAGGATAAATGCTATGCACCGGACACTCCTTTTGCTCTTCTTTTTCACACCCCCTCAGCCCTGCCTCTTATTCAACCCCTATTGTGGCAACATGTTCCAGGCAGCCTTTGACTAGCCTCGCAGATGTATAATTTGACAGTGCCTGTCCTTAGACCATGGCTGCTTCTTCCTTCTTGCCCTGGGGCTTATCTGATACCCAAGTGTGGGAACCTGCTCAGAACTCACATTTAGCTAGCCTGGAGGGCGTTAATACCTACAAGGCCACCTTTACTAAATGGGAAACTAAGGATAATAAATTAATGCCTTCTCTTTTTATCCCATGGATAGGCAGTTTTGAGATGTTTTTCATAAGGCTCTTCAAAATATTCCAGCAGGTTGAAGCATCAGTTGCCCACAGCAGTGGCCAAATCAATAGTATATCCTTTTACTGGCTTTTCCCCTTCCCTGTTTCATTTCCCTAGTTCCTCACTTCGATTTCCTGAAATCAATCACCAAATAAATTACCTTCATGTAGTCCTTTTTCAGGCTCTGCTTCCAAGGATTCTAGGTTAAGACATACTATGGAGAGGTATAATGGTTCTGAAAGTATGTGCATGCATATATGTGTATGTGTATTTTATATATATATGTATATATATATATGTATGTATTATATATATATAATATGTATGTATTATATATATAATATGTATGTGTGTATTATATATATATAATATGTATGTATTATATATATAATATGTATGTATTATATATATAATATGTATGTATTATATATATATAATATGTATGTATTATATATGTATGTGTGTATTATATATGTATATATATAATATGTATGTATTATATATATGTATGTGTGTATTATATATATGTGTATATATATAATACACACACACACACACACACACACACACTTCTGTGTCACACAGACTGAGGGAGGTGCTAGAACACCACCAGCGGCCTTGCAGACAAAGCAAAACCGACCCCACCCAGGTCTCCTTGACCGCCTGTTTCTATGAGATACTGGTCTCTTTTCGTTCACATGATGTGCCACTATATTTTGCATTTATACCTTGGTATTGCACTCTTTTATAGACTTGCTCTTTTATAAATGACATGTAAATAGTTTTCCACTATTTTCCCATATATATATTATATATATAATATATGTATAATATATGTATATATGTATATAATATATGTATATATAACATATATAATATGTGTACATATTATAATATATATATTTCCCATATATATATGTACATATATATATATAATACACACACGCACACACAAACCCAACTTAATCTGTATTGTAAGGGAATAAAATAATGCCGTAGCTACTCTACCACACATTTTTGGTGAGCTACCCAATAGTCATTTTCCCCTTCTCTGCTGACAGAATCCTGATTTTATTTAGGTATCTAGCCCTCAGGAAAGCTCAAGGATATACTCTATTTGGTCTAAACCAATTTTGATAATCCCATGTAATTTATCAATGATTGATCTGGAGGTGAAGATATGACCCAATTTGGGCCTGTGAGACATAAGAAAATGTTTGCTGGGAGCTTCTAGAAAGCTTTTTTTTCATACTTCAAAGGCAAGAAGTAGATTCTCTATGTATCTAGATATGACACCTAGACCTGTGTCGAGCATCTTGTGGCCATCAGGGTATCTACTCTAAGGACAAGGACTAAGATAGCATGGCAGAAAGTTCAGAAGATCTTAGATCTTTGATGGCATTGTTGGATCACTGAACTAGGTTACATTTTGGTATTGTTTTAGCTATTTTGAGCTGAGTTTTTTGTTAGCAAGGAAAGATCACTTTCCCTAAAGGGGTGGATACCTAATGCTATAACCAAAAACATCAGAACTGAAACACCTGACTAATGGTAGAAGAATGGATCAGATTTTCTTTGGGGATACCTACTAACTAGTTTTAAGAAATACAAAAATACCTGAAAGATATTATTCTTTTGGTGGCTATTTCTAATGCTACTTTGACCCTGAAGGAGTTGCTGATAGTGAAGAGCTAAGAGAAGAAATGGAGTGATATTTACCATGAAGAAGAGGGGCAGGCTGTGAATCTAGACAGCAATAAAGGAGAAATGGGACTATGAGAACCTCTAGGAAGATGAGGGCAAGCTTCCACCCAAATATCAAAATAATACCCTAAAACCCCATTAACAGGAAGGGCAATCTAGTGCTCAGATTTTGGTTTCTAAGACCATTCTCCAATAGAAGGAAGGAACCAGGAATCCTTGGAGAAATGGATGATTCTAGGACAGGGCAAAAATATACAAGATGAACCTGGCACATCTTATAAAGCCAGTAAGGAAGTGCTAGCTAAAAACAAAACAAAACCAAACGCTTAACAATGATTAGGGAATGCCAAAGGAATAAAGGAGCCAGTTGAAAAGAGCTCCCAATGACCAAAGCTGGAACACTTTGAGCAACAAAATGAAATGGTATTTGGATTAAATATTAATTAAAATTAATATCCAAAATTAAAATTAATATCCATAAGTCCATACTGATATAAATGAATGATTGAATAAATAAATAAGGAGAAGAAAGAAATTCCCCATGCCAAAAAATTCCATGTAGTTTATGTAGATGCTCTGGTCTCAAGATGATGGAACATAACTCCCCATCCCTTAAGGCGGGGGGCTATGCAGAGTAACTTCTCTCCAAAGAGTACAGTATGAAAAGGAGGAGAAAGAGTAACTTTACAGTGGAGAAACCTTACAAACACTACCTCAACCAAGTGATCAAGATCAACATCAATAGTGATACTATGTTGATATTATATATCTTTGATATGATGTGATGAAAATGGTACCACATGTGTGGTGTTCTTCACAGAAACCCATAGCCACAGTCTGATCATGAAAAAAATGTTAGACAAACCCCAAAAAGAGGCATTCTATAAAATGACTGTCAAGGTCATTAAAAATAAATAAGATAAAAACAGAGAAGGAGGCAAGCCATAAGAAACTCTTAAATATAGAGAACAAACTGAGGGGGTGCTGGGAGCGGATTAAATGGGTGATGGACATTAAGGAGGGCACTTTTTGGGATGAGCACTGGGGGTCATATGTAAAAGATGAATCACTGGGTTCTACTCCTGAAGCCAAGACTACACTGTATGCTAACTAACTTGAAAATAAATTAATAAAAAAATTAAGAAATAAGGAAAGTCTGAGAAACTGCCCCAACCAAGAAGAGCCTAAGGAGATAAATGTAATGTGGTATCCATGATGGGCTCTTGGAACAGAAAAAGAACACTAGGTAAAAACTAAAGAAAACTGAGTAAAGTATGGACTTTTGTTAATAATAATATGTCAATATTAGTTCATTAGTTGTGATAAATATACCATACTAATGTAAGATGTTAATAATAGGGGAAACTGGGCCTGAGGTATGTGGGAACTGTCTGTACTATTTTCACAATTTATCTGTAAATCTAAGACTAGTCTGAAAACTTTATTAAAACTAGCATCCAAGTCTGAACTAGGAAACATTAACACTAATAGTCCACATAATGTGAACTATATCTCCAGTGCATTTTTTTTCCTTCAAGAAGCTTTCTTGGTTAAAAGGGCATTGATGGCATCACTAGGCATTGTTTTACCTGAGGGCCACCAGATGTCTGTCAGCTGGCAAAACATTATCCCTAGACTTTCTCGCTGAGCATGTAATCTTCAGATACATGTGGGAGAGCATTTAATTTCCAAGGAAGAATTCTACTGATGATGTCTATCTAAATAATGTGATATTTTTAACAATTTCAAATAATAGCAATGAATGCACATTATAAATATACAACTCAGGTAGTTCATAGCAAATTTAATCCAGATTTTATGTTCTGTTATTCATTCAACAGATAAATAATGACTGTCTACTATGTGCCAGGCAATATTTATACATACGAACATATATAACTATTTATATTTAGATATTTAGTTATAAGGAAATATAGATATTTGTTTTATTTTATGTTTATATTTATTATATTACTCATTACATAAAATAAATATATAATTATAAGTATATTAACATAAATATAAAGATGTATTTTGTGTAAATATGTATCCTATATATATAAATCACAGGCCTTTGATTTTTACAACTGGGCCATGTAGAAATTGCCTTTGGAACTGATTAGTTCTAAGCACTCATAAATTTGTAGCTTTATCTAGATACTGATGTGGTCTGCTCCTGGTTAAAAAGACAACTGATAAATAGTAGCGATATATTAAAGAAAAGATAAAACTATTGAAATTGCCACTAACTTAATTACACATTGGGTTGGGTTTACATCGTATGTAAGATCAAAACTCTCTGGATGATTTGTTTGAAGGTTGGAACAGGAGATGTGCAAAGTCACTCTGTAATCACTCCCTGCCTTCCGATGTAGTCATTTGTTTGTACCTCAGCTACTCATAAGCTCTTTCAAAGCCAGGGCTAAATATTATTTACTGTTGTGTCTCCCACATAACTACCAAAGGGCCTTCCTTATAGTTGGTGTTCCATACATCTGGTGTACGAATTAACGTTTAACTCTTTTCTCCTGTGACTTAGCAGGAGGCTTGACAGGACATCACAGCAAGCTCAGAATACACCATGGTGATTACTACTTCCTCCCACCCACAAACATCAGCAGTAATTTTTAGAAAGCTTTTGTATGCTCAGCTTAGCAGATTGGTATATTAATGCACTATACGTTTTATCTTTTCATATACTTTATTCTTCCTATCAGTCTCTGAACAATTAGATGGCATTTCTTTTTCTTCAAAGTGTCAAAACATTTCATAGCACCAGTTTACTTTGCAAAATTGTACATTTGAGTAGGTGAGAGCCTTAATGATCAGAGTGAAGCCCTCAGCGCTGAAATGTGCTCTGTGGTGACATTTGCTTAATTGCTTCATCAGACAGAGGCTCAGTCAGGCTTGTCTTTCTCAGCAACTCTTATTTTTGATCCTATTATGCATCTAGACCAGGTCCTTGGTGGGCAACGGAGTGAGGAGGAACATTGGACAAAACTCTTTCAAAGAAGATTTAGCCCATAATTGTGTCCAAATTTCCCAATTCATAGTCCATCCCAGTTGTATGAGGATTGAAATGTAACTTACATGTAACATAGTATGGTAATGCCTTGTTTATCACTGGAGAGTGAGGCCATCACCTGGCTCCACCCTGAGCTGCCTTGTTTTCCTCTCTGCTCTCTGCACCGTACTCCTGTGACTTCAACTGAAATTTCTGCATAAGTGGCTTCCAGATCCACATAGAGATCTCTGACCTTTCTTCTAAACCAAGATGCTTGCATTTCCAGACTCTAGAATTTTGCTTTTTGAGGGACCATGTTATTTTCTCCTGGCACTTTGCACGATACCTTGCATGCCATAAGGAAGGTAATAAATGAACAAATAAATAACTGAATATATAATATGCAAAACCAAAGCTGATTATCTCAAAGCTGATTACCAAAGCTGATATCTCTGAAATTATAGCCTTTTTAAATAGGAACTCTTCAAAAATGTCATACCTCCATGCCATTTTCAGCAAAATATTTTAAACATAGTTTAGCAATTTTATTTTTTTACTTAGAGATCACCATTATGAATATTAGTTGCTATAACATACAGTAACACACTAGATCTTAGGTGTTATTAATCATTTGAAGAAATTTTGCCCCTCTTCCAAATGAGTTCTTTTGTCTGCTTTTCATATTCTTTACTATCAGGATGTCTTCAGTGTCAGCTATCATTTCTTTCTGCCACCTATGTCTGTGCCTCTAGCACCGCCCCTGCCCCACCACGCCCTGCACCTCTCCTTGCCAAATTTTATGATTTTAACTGCTTTGAGCTAAGAAATCCAATAGCCAAGTTTTTAGACATCTCTAAAACAAAAATAAATAAGCTTGAAGCAAGGCCCTGAGGAGTTATTTTATGAGAACTGTGTGTGGATTTGCTTAAGTCAGTTTTTTCCACGCTGAAACATTTTTTTTTGCCCTATTTCCCAGCTTGACTGTGTTAGAGATAAATGAAGTTGCTAGGTAAGAGAAAGTTGCATGCACACATGGCATGACCAGTATTTCACTTGCTTTGGTATCTACTCTCTGATCCTAGAGGATGTGCCAGCTCTCACTCAGGGGAGAAATAAGATCTGTAAGTCCACTAAGAAAATATCATCTTTTCCCCCCTCTGTTTCTCTTTAAAAGTCATTAATTTTTGCCCTCTTCTGCAAGGCTCCAGCAGTCATCTTTTCCAAGCGTCTCTTGGACTGCGGTCCTTGGACCAACTGCATCAGAAACACTCAGACTGCATGTTATCATGCAGACTCTTAGGCCCTAGTTCCAACCAATCCATTCAGAATCATCTGGTAGTGGGTTCTACGTACTTTTTTTTTCCTGGTTTTTAAAGAAAGCCAGCTCCCCTGGGATTGACTCTCAGGGAGACTGAGAGTCTCCATCATCATGCTGGTGTCCCCTCTGGCATCCTTCACAGTTCTCCCCCACCAGCTTTCCTCAGACCTCTGTGCTTTCTTTGGCCATTTCAGACATTTTCTTTATCCACTTTATCTTGAATTTTCCACTCTCCGGATCCTCCAATTTCAGTACCCACAAGTGCCTTCCTTTGAATATTTTCTATCTCCTTCATTAATCTTTCTCTAATTAAAAAGAAAGAAGATATCCATTTTCTTTGTGTGCATTTAACTCCTGCCATCTGCTCAGCTGCTTCCCTGAACCTGCATGTATAAGAGGGCTACGTAAACTGATGAAACATGTTTCCAGGAAGTTTTAAAGATGTGAGTTTATCTTTATAAGTAGAAAGAACTAGATGGTATATACAGCCATTTTTAGGCTTATTTAGAGTCTTGACTAGGTAAATAGTAATTTATTATTTTTTGTTCCCTCCACTTTATATTTTTTAGTTTTTTGACTCTGTATTTTGAAGCTCTTCTCTGAGGATTATGTTTTAGATTTTTTTTAATGTTCACTTAGAGTACACGCTAGGAATCTATAATACATTATTGACGTGGAATAAATATGTGTTGATCTATATTTTGCATCTTTGTTTTCTATATCACAATCTAGGTGTGAGAAAGCAGAAATTCATCTATCACAATGAAATGGGCATAACCCAACACAAAACTAAGTTTAATTCTATACTTATTTAAATATTCTCTGATAAACTCTTGAAAGCTTTCAGGTCAGTGTCCTATGTATTTATATAACAAACCACATGAATGGAGCGGTAATAGTCATAAATGTAGTGATATTCATGCAGGTCAGCAACAGGGTGTCAGAAGAAGCATGGGGAGAGTTTTCAACCCTGATGAGTTTTATGTAATGGCCAAGTGGGCAGGTGATCTCTGATAAATCCCACTCCTTTGCACTGATCCCTCTTTTCTTTAGGCATCCAGAGTCATCTCAATGGGGTCCTTTCCATATCCTGCTCTGACTTGTCCTTCCATGGATTTCTCCAAACTCCAAAATTACTCTTGGTCCTTCCTTGATAAAAGCTTCCAATCCATCATCTTTGTATTAGGGAGAAAATAACCTGATGTTTGTACTTTAAAAACACAGTTTGTTGAATGAAATTAATCTTGAATTGTTCACATCTATGAAGACCATATTCTTAAGCCCCTCTCCCCACCATCAGAAGACTATGGTTTAGCAGTTTGCCATTTCAATTGGAAGTGTCACAATTTTGGGGTAAAACTGAGCTAAATTCTGAGCACAGAATATTTGCCCTCTGAATCTAGGTAACTCTTCAAATGAAGTCCTTCTGGAAGAGCCATTTGTACCAGCTGCCTTCCAGGGGTTACTCAGGCAAATTCATATAGCTAACCATGTGTGACTGTAGAGGAAAGAAATTACTGCAACTGTGATTCCTTTATATGAATGACAACATTAATTTCCTAGACTATCAGTATAGTCTTCCTCTTGTGGCCTCTAACCCTAAGCCTATTACAGAAAAGGTATGTTAAATCATTAAGTGCTGGAATATGAAATTAAGTAAAAGCGAACAATTCAATTTGAAAATCCCTTCAACAGTGGAAGGGACCTTCTTTGTACTAGAGCCTGTTGTGGCCCAAAATCAGGAATGTGTTATAAACTACCAGTGCTTAGAGTAGAGGGAAACAAGTATCCTTTGTAGAAACTGAGTCTGAAGCTGTGAATCATACATTTAAGTAACAGAGCTGTAGGTAAACATCCATAGATTTGTAGGGAAAGATTAGGTTGCATTTGATGATAGGCTTAGGTGGTTTTTTTAATGACCCCAACCTAACATTGATCTGATGAGTTTCAGAAAAATAGTCTTGAATTCAAGAGCACTCTCTTCCTTGGAGAGGAGGTTTCCATGTTAATGGATATGCCAACTTTATTCAGTGAAAATAAACATCAAAATCTTCTGAATGATGATTCTTTCAGGCTATTTTAATTGGGCTTTTTAGTATCATAATTCAGTCAAAAGAAAAAGGAAGAAATCACTATAGATTCATTTGTAACCTTATCCCGTTTGGGAAAAAAATTAATAATATATTACTTCATCTTTCCTAGGAAATTTGATTTCGTAGAAAGATCCTGGTGTTAAATCATTTTATAAAACTGTTATTTCCAGCATTGCCAATCACTTTATTTTCTTAGTCTGTAGAATTTGGCCCAAATCAAAGATTCTCACTTTGGCTTATTTTATAAGTCTTCCAGGGCCCAAGTCTAGCACAAATTGCTTCTTCAATTTCAAGATGAGTTGAAAAATGACAATTTGAGAGGCGTAGAGCACTGCAAAGTAAATATCCATCACTCACCTCCATATCTCTATCCTGCCCCATCCCCAGGTCCATGGGTTCCATGATCTAAAAATTAATATCTTGCTTTCTTAATCAGAATGTAAACATTAACCAGAAATTGCCTAGATCTGGGGACTAATGGAAGTATATTAGGAGATTAGAGCTAGATCTCATCAGGAGACATACCTGATGCCATTCATCAGCTAGTGAAGGAGGGCAGGAGCATTGTTCAGTCCACATGGCACCCTGGGATCTTCAAGCTGGCCCAGCTATAAGCACTCTGGAGTCATAATTTATTAAAATCCTGGTGCCAAAATTGTTCTGAATAACTAAGAGTGCAAGTCGATTGTGCATGGTGATTGTATGAGACCCCTAAAGTGTTAGCCCAGATAAAGCTGCTCATTTTACTTCTTATAAAAGAACATCCAAGTCATCCTCTCTCTTCCCTCTCTTTCTCCCTCCCTCTACCCATCCTCGTACCCAAGTACAATTTTTGTGCAATGACAAATCATAATGGGCTGGGAAAACATATTACCAAGAAGATTTGAATCAGTAAAGGCTTTCCTCCAGCATAAAATTTTATAACCTGAATTGAATTAAACATGGTAGATTAATTAAATACAATTTGTATTATAGTGATCAGGGAATGTTCTAGGTATTATTGCTGCATAACAGACTACCCCAAAACTTAGTGGCATAAAACCATAATTTGTGATGCCCTTAGATTCTCTGGGTCAAGAATTCAGACAGGACACAGTAGGGATAGCTTATCTCTTTACATAAGGTCAAGGCCCTCAGCAAGGGAGACCCAAGGGCTGGGGGTGACTTGATGATTAGGGGCTGAAATGATTGATTCGGAGGCTTCTTTCTGACATGTCTAGTGGTTGCTGATGATTTCAGGCTGGGCGCTCATAGGGCAATTAGCTAAAGTGCCAAAAAGTAGACCTTCTCAGCATGACAGTCTCAGGATAGCCAGACTTCATACTTGAGCGTAAAGAGTGAATATCCCAAGAGAACCAGGAGGAGGCTGCATGGCCTTTGCTGACCTAGCCTTATACAGTGTCATTTCCATAGAATAGAATATTGCTTACACCCCAAACTCAAGGGAAGGAGTGGAAAATCCCACCTCTCAATGTGTCAAAAAATTTTTATACATGCTTTAAATATGTTCCACAGTAGCGTCATCCATATGAATCATACCTATCAAGAGCTAGAGCCACAATAGAAAGAAAAAAGACTATAGTGGTTGCAATTTTGATTACATGTGTATCTCAGTAATTATAGGTAGTAAGAAAGATGGAGATAAAGTATATGAGGACAGCATATGACAGTATATGAGGAAAGTATATGAGATCAGTATATGACAATACTAATGGCTATTGGAAATGCTTGATATAACTGAGCTTGGAAAGTCCAGGTTTCTTCACAAATATTAAGGTTTTATAACTGTACATTTAAAGATTTTTGAAAAAAGATTTTCAAAACAGATTTTTGAAAACAGATTTTCAGAATTCCTACAAGATAAATAACTTAGAATTGCAAGTTGTAAAACTTCTAGGTTCTCACTGCCTTTGCCTCTTGAAAACAATTGTTTTATAACCAGTGCTTAAACTTTTTGTTATGGAAAATTTCTTGGAAGTGCAGCTATATATTGATTGAATTTATTATAGCTATATTGATTATTTATACTAGACTTACTCAATGTCACTTAATACCCACAGAAAAGCCCTAATTTCTCTTCAATCCTCCTTTGGCCACATTCCATTTTATTGAGTCTCTCCCTGCACTGTACTCATATTTGTCATGACTTATAAGCATTTTAATTCCTAAAGGGTAGTCTACTCATTAGAGTGAGAGAAAATGCATTCATGTTGGTGTCTTTGATCTTTGAGGCACTACATGATTTCAGTTTGTCTCAGATCCTCAGTTTCCTCTCTATAATAATGAATCTGGAAAGAAAATTGCATAACCTTGTTTTAGACAAAAATCTCTTATGGCTTAAAAAAATTTTTTTTAATGTTTATTTGTGAGAGAGAGAGGCAGAGAGTGAGGGGGGGAGGGGCAGAAAGAGAAGGATACACAGAATCTGAATCAGGCTCCAGGCTCTGAGCTGTCAGCACAGAGCCCAATGCAGGGCTTGAACCCACAAACCGTGAGATCATGACCTGAGCCGAAGCTGGATGCTCAACTGACTGAGCCATCCAGGCTCCCCTCTTTCTTATGACTTTTAAATGATGAGATGAAAAAAATTTGCCCCCTTGAGAAGAGAGGAGGTAAGATGGAGCGACCAGTGGGGACCCAAGGAGATTAAAAGGCCTCCATTTTGAGCATAGAGCTCTGTGGTTCCAGAGAGAGCCAACCAAGGACAACTTTGACAGAAGAGATTATGGACTGAGGTAGGTCAGAATAATAGACGGTTTAAAGGATATAATTAACAACCTTCCTCTGAAGAGTAGAACAACAGCCTTAGAAAGAGGGGTCAAGAGCCCTTTTTGAAAGGCCTCAGGGCAACATCCTTCTTCCAAGCATAAGGGAAAGGAAATGTTTAAATAAGGAGCTCACCTACTAGTTACAGAGTGACTTCACTTACGTGTAGGAGTTTGTACTTGCTCAGATCAGGTACCATGTCACTTACAGGAACAAGTCTATTAGCGTGTATGATAGTCTCCAAAAATATAGGAAAAATATGTGTGCATGTCCCCTATGAACGTATTTGTAGAGAATAAAAAACACGGGGAAATTATCTTGCACAGGAATAGTTGCAGACCTGTTCTTGTCGCTTAACTTCCGATTTGTCAAGTCAGTAAGTCATGAGTGAAAACTTCTGTGGAAAAGGTTTTAGAATTCAAAAGCAATTGTTCACTCCACACCCAAACCTCTGTTTGGCTCCTCAGATGATGCTGCTATGGGGCCTCCTCCCTTTGCTCTGCTCTGCACATGCAGAGAGGAGGTGGAGCCAAGGAAGTTGAAAGTTCTTGACACCACTGCCAGGCAGGACAAGTCTGGCAACTTTCCGAACAATGAAAATTAAATGGTCAAATTCTGTATTTCTCCCAGACTGATATGACTGGAGACTGATGACCAGAGACTGATATGACCAGAGACTGATATGACCTCTCCATTGGAAGTTGCTTAGTGTAAACCTGCCAATTACCACTGTAAACCATTGAGGGGCAGCTATAGTTGAGCTGTTTAAGAATGGATGGTAGGCTACCTGCTGAAAGGATTGGTGGGGGGGGGGGGTTGGTTTTAAATACTCTGAAAGAAACAACCCTTCTTGCTAAGGATTAGTGCCTGAGTTGTGGTCACTGATATGAATAGGCAACTATATGTGATCATCAGATGATGGAAGCATGAGTTCTAATTGGTTGAATTTATTTAAAGTTCCAGTTGGTCAGAAAATCACTCATTCCTAAGTTATGACAGCTATTGCTGTGAGGCAATCATGTGTGGATTTTATATTTTACCTGGGTTATGAGTTTTAATTTATTCTAAATAATTATCTGGATTCTACAGATGATGTGCTCCAAAACACATTGTGTTCTTTTCAAATGGAGCTGAAAATATATGACATCTATATATGGTACAATTACTTACAAGCTTTATTTATATGACTTCCAAGGGAAGCTTTTAATATATGACGATTAGTTCTAAATCTATGTCAGGGTAGGTGAATGTTCATTTTCCGTTAGCCTGGCTTTCTTCAAACTGAAGGTCAAATGGTTGATAAATCCATTTAGCGTGTTTTGACCTACAATTTTTAAAAGAAACAGGATGAAATGGAATGGAATGGAATGAAATGAAATAGAAAATACCAGAATGCATGAAGTAAAAGTATTTTACTTTTTACTTTAATACCATTTCATGTAACTTTAATTTCAGTCTCGTGTGTAGTGTTATTCTGGACCAAAATGGAAAACTTATGTCTTTCTGAGGGTCACAATACAAAAGGTTAAAATCCTTTAGGCTAGCCACTGGTTCTTGGTCTGGATACTCTCTAATATTTGTCTAATTGACTTCATCATCAAGTCTCTTCTCTGAGATTTGAGTAACTTGGCCAAGATCAATATAAGGTGGTACTAAGACCGATGGCTCATCTATCCACTCTCTCCTGAATTTCTTCAACTTTCAAGCTGGACAGAAAATACTCTTACTCTAAAACATGCTACAAAACCTATCAAAAATATATCTGTGATAATGCTACTTTATATTTCTGCAACCTCTTTTCTTAATGGTGTTAGGCTTATAGATATTAATGCACATGATACCTATGTGTTAAAATTGTCTGTTTCCTGATGGGAAAGCTGATAAAACCATAAAATAAAGGGCTTTAAGGGCTCCTATTCCAGGACAAGTTTTCAACTCTATCTTTCAAGACACATGGCTTTCCAACCTGTTGTAGGTTTCTCTATCAGTAAGTTCTTATTTATATCCAAACTATTTTCTTTTAAAAAAATATTTATTTTTGAGAGAGAAAGAGATAGAGGAGTGAGTGGGGAGGGTCAGAGAGTGAGGGAGAGAGAGAAGGCTAAGCAGGCTCCGCGCTTTCAGCACAGAGCGCGATGCAGAGCTTGAGCCCACGGACCGCGAGATCATGACCTCACACGAAATCAGGAGTTGGACACTTAACCAACTGAGCCACCCATGTGCCCCTCAAGCTGTTTTCTCTTTAATCCCATCTCATTTCCACACTTTCTGTCCTCTGTGGAGAAATTCATAGAGAAAATGGTTTAAGCAGTAAAGCTTAAAGAATACATCTGGGAATCCAGAAATTTTATTCTCAAATTTTAAACTGGGAGCTGTTGAACTCTTCTCAGAAGAAGTGTATAGAGACTCCTGTGACCGTCCCATCCCTAGTCTCCATTTTCTCCAGTCTCCATGCCCCACATCGCCTTTCAACCAAAACTTGGAGCAGCTAATTCTTTCCTTGGGTCTCTCAGTGAGGAAGTGGGCCAGAGAGGGAAGGACTGCACCCAGGCCATTAAATCTCCTTGGCAACTTGCCTAAACCTAAAAGAGGAGAAGGGAACTGTAAGGAGAAGAAGAGGAATATACCAAAATACATTCCAGATGGAGCCAAAGACTGAAGTATAACAATGCAACCATAAACGTCCTGGAGGAAAATATGGAGTTTTTTTTTTAATTCTTGAAGGGTAAAAATAATGACCCCCCCCCAAAAAAAACCAAACAACAAAAAGAAGGCATAAAAGAAAGAGTCAGTAAATTCAACTACTCAAAAAATAAGACTTTCTATTCCATTGAAATACACATATACAATGTTAAACATCAAAGGAGGTGAAATATCTGCTATAATTTATATAGTAAAAGAACTAATTTCTATAATATGTAGAGAACTCCTATGAGCCAAAAAGAAAGAACCAAATAATACAATGTAAAAATGAACAAATAAATAGGAACTAAAGGTCTTTTAAAAATGTTATCTTTCACTTATAATAGGAAAATGCAAATTAAAATGGCACACTAATTTTCAATTATCAGATGAGCAAAGATTTAAAAATCAGTAACATTATTTAGATTAAGGTGTAAGGAAAGAGATATTCTCATACATTTGTAGTAGGTGTGCAAATTGATACAATCTTTTCGGAGGATAATTAACCATACTTATCAATAGTTTAAATATACAGACACCATGATTCATCAATTCCATTCCTAGGATTTTATCAGATAGATATTCTCATACATAATGAAAAAACCGTATGTCCAAGACTACTGAAGAATTTTTTGTTGGGGAAAAAAAGCAAGCAACCTTAATTCTCATCTGAAAAAGGAAAGGCAAAATAAGTTATTTATGTTCATTTGGACTGGATTACAAATACAGTCATTGAGCAGCTCTATGTGTATGAATGTGGAACCGTTGGTGAAGTATGTTAAATGAGAAGAGCAAGGGGAGCCTGGACGGGTCAGTCGGTTAAGTGTCCAACTTCAGCTCAGGTTATGATCTCGCGGTCCGTGAGTTCCAGCCCCACATCATGCTCTGGGCTGATGGCTCAGAGCCTGGAGCCTGCTTTGGATTCTGTGTCTCCCTCTCTCTCAGCCCCTCCCCCATTCATGCTCTGTCTCTCGCTGTCTCAAAAATAAATAAACTTAAAAAAAAGAAAGTGGCCTTTAAATGAGAAGAGCAAGCCACAAACTCTTTGTGGAGTACACAGCTATTTGTGGAAACAGAAAGGGAGTGGCTATTATTCATACATGCTGTGTATGCTTAGAACATCTGGAAGAATATGCAACCAGATAACATTCATTGACTCCAATGAAGAGCAAAGTAGGCTTACATAGTCATGATTTAGCCTATCCTCCTTTATCCTTTTCTCGCTTTTGAATCTTGTACAGTAAGAATGGATCACCTAATGAAAAGGTATTTTATTTTAATTAAGAGAAAAGAAAGGAAAAAAACAAAGAGAAAATGGCTGAGGGAAAGAATAGGAGGGAGAAAGATATAGAAAAGTAGATGAGTTTTACTTCTTTTTGCTAATATTTATTTATTTTTGAGAGGGAAAGCACAAGCAGGGGAGGGGAAGAGAGAGAGGGGAACAGAGAAACTGAACCAGGCTCCATGCTGACACAGCACCCCTGGTGCAGGTCTCAAAGTCACAAACTGCGAGATCATGACCTGAGTCAATGTTGGACACTCAACTGACTGAGCCACCCAGGCGCCCATGAGTTTTATTTCTAATCTGGAAATTCAAAACTCACAAATTGGAATTTAGTCAATAAACATGTAAGGATTTTCATTTCAGTGTTGTGTTAGCTGCCTGGGCATATCCAAACACTCAGGGTTCATGGAGTCATTCTAACTTTAGGATTGCAAGAAAATGACTCAAGTCCTCTTCCTGCTGGAGGAGCTCAGTGTTCGCCACCTCCAAGGCTTCTCGGAGTAGTAACATTTCCTCTGTGCACCTCTTATCCTATTTCCTGAATGGCATGAGGTTCTTAATTACACTTACATAGTTTATCCTACAGCTTTGTGTCTTTCTGCCCTTTGCCAACTCAAATGAGTAACACAGCCTGTTACTTATTTTAATTTCCCTCCCAAAGTCTCTCAGAAAAAGCAGTTGGTCACAGGAGAAAGTTTCATCACAGCATGGCACAATAGATGGTCAATATTAGATAACAGATTGCCCTGGATTTAAGTCTTTGGGAATTTCTTAGAAACCTATTTTCTCTAACATATAGATTTGTGCCTGGTCTCAGGGCCTCAGAAACTCAGATTCTCCCCAGCACCCCTTCTTTTCTCCTGTCCCTAGAATATCAGAATGGCTGCTTTTTTATCAAGGAGGGCAATCCATTTTTGCCTCTTCTGCCTTGGGAATTCTCCCAGAGGCTTTAAAAGAATCTTCTCCGTGGGGCACCTGGGTGGTTCAGTTGCTTGTGTCAGAGTCTTGATTTCAGCTCAGGTTATGATCCCAGGGTCATGGGATCGAGACCCATCAGGCTTCGCACTGACTGTGGAGCCTGCTTGAGATTCTCTCTCTCTCTCTCTCTCTCTCTCTCTCTCTCTGTCTGTCTCTCTCTCTGTCTCTCTCTCTTTCTGTCTCATTTTCCCTCTCCCTCTGCCCCCTCCCCTGCTCATGCTCTTGCCCTCTCTCTAAAAAAAAAAGAAAAAAAAGACTTTTTCCACCAACTGCATTACACTAGTAATGGGGAAAGAAAGGTCTAAATGCTCAGTTATAGAGCACTGATTACATAAATTGTAATATGCCAACACAATGGAGAATGATACATTCAATACAAATTATTTGAAATTCCATATTTACAGGAATAGAAAAAATTTTATAACATATCAAGTGAAGTAAGAAGTTTGCAAAATAATGTGTGTATAGTCAATGTATATGATATAAATACGTGTATAGTATGCATATGATATATACGTATGTAATGTGTATACGTATATTCATACATATATATGTATATGAATATATTATCCCATTTTAAAAATTTATTTTGAGACGGAGAGAGAGAGAGTGTGAGCAGGGTAGGGGCAGAGAGTGAAGGAGTGAAAGAATCCCAAGCAGGCTCTACGCTGTCAGCACAGAGCCTGACATGGGGCTCGATCTCATGCACCATATCATGACCTGAGTTGAAATCAAGAACCAGACATTTAACTGACTGAGTCATCGAGGAGCCCATATATTATCCCATTTTTTAAAAACTCTACATAATATACATGTTTATATTTGTTGGAAGTATAGACATCAAAATGTTAACTGTATAACTCTTGGGGTGGCTTAGAGGATTTATTTATATTTTGAAGATATAATTATTCTGCAATAAGTATCTATTGCTTAAAAAAAAATAAAAGTATAAAAGAAAATATCCACTGGGCAAGAGGGTAGCAGTGACAACAACTCCCCAGGGTCTTTCAGGGGCAGACTTCTGCTCTAAATAATCGGCTGATACAGTTAGAATCAGCCACTCCTGCCCCCCAGATGCCTGGTCCCTAAAGAGACCCTTTCCTTTCGTGCTCTCTTCCCCCAACACCTATTTTATAGGAGAATCTCTATCTTTGCTAAGAAAAGGTGAGATTCGAAAAGAATAAAAAATAAGAAAAAGCACAGAATTTCCTTTCCTTTTTTCTTAAAACAGTAGGCAATTCAAATATTTAATGTGATGTTTTCTATAAATTTTCCATCTTAAGAGGTATTACAAGTTGGCCCCTCTTCTCTTCCCAGGTAGCCTCAAAGAAGGAGGATGAAATCTCATCCTCTAAGTCAACAAGATGAGACTGAGCTAAAAAGGGAAAAGACTTCCTAGGGGAACATGAGCATCAGTGATAAAGTATATATCAGAACCAGAAATCCCAGGGAATCTACCATTAGACTGTAGGGCCAAACAGAAAGGAAGCTGGATATGAAACACCAGTGTGGGCTTACTGGTGGGCACAAGCTGGGTATGAGACCACGCCTGGCCTGCACACTGGCAGGCTAGGCAGAGATATCTACGTGCAAAGGATTGCAGCCTGATTCCTAAGTCAGAACAGATTGTCTCCCTTTACCCTAGGCACCTTCTTCTGAAAACTTGGCATTTATCTTTAGGGACCTCAGAGATCATTTAATATGCCTTTCTCATCTGAGGAACCAAAACCGAGACAGGTTAATGGATTTCGACAAGTTCACAGAGCTAGTTAATAGAAGAGCCAAGAGAAAGCCCATGGGGCTGGGCTAAAGAAGTAAACACATTTGGGATGACCACGTGAATAAATGAATGACTGTTACAATACAAGTATGGAACTCATTCTAGATCTAACACATGCATTGCCTGACCATTGGGTGCTCTGTACATTTCCTCAGAGCATACCAGAAGGAATTGGTTGTCCACAGTAAATATTCATACAGATGTGCCTTACTTTGGGACACACAGGGCTACATTATAGGTAGATCTGACTATATCTCAAATACATAGGAACAACTCTGCTTAAATAAAATTCTTTGTGAAATAGGTAAATTTTCTGGAAGAAAATAATCAACCTCAACTTATCTGCTATCTCACTCCAAATTTTCATGCATAACATGCGCTTTGCATGGATCTTCCTATAGTAAGTGACCTGAAGGAGCTAACAGAGCATCCATCCTTCGTATGTGAACACAGCCTGGTAACCTCCACTAGAGAACATACATTTTGAATCATGATCACCAGCGTACTTACAGAATCCAAAGTTCAACTCTTTGTGTACGTTGTCCATGATATTTTCCTCTGTGGATTGAGAACAATTTTATAAAGTGTCCTTCTGTGTGTAAGTTGCTTGGACATTCTAAAGTGAGGCTAAGAGGGCAGGATCACTGATTGTGACCGAATTGGTTGAAGTGGAGCATATATCACAGCTCCCTGTGCGGGAGGCCCTATTAACGTACAGCAGGGTCGTAAGCTCAAATGCCCACAGAGGCCAGATAGGGGATCTACATGAGCACAGCATGTTAGGTGAGAGAAGTTAGGGGGATTTGTTTGGGCAGTGGAGAGCAGAAAGTCAGTGCCCCGTCCAATGGGGGTGGGTTTTACTCAGCTGTAATTCATTGTTACCAGGCAGAAATATATCCCAGGTTTTGACAGACTGTCCAATTGTCAAGAGAAAATCTAAATCTATACATTTTAATGTAGAATCGTTCAACTTGTTAATGTTGGTAACTAGTTCAAATTTCTTTGAAAACATGGCAAGTGATGGTCAAGTAAAAAGCTCTTTGGCCCACTGGTGACCATTTTGAGGTTTCTGGACACCCTATAAAGATATTTAGTGAGTGAGATTAAATAGTATAAATGCGCGCATTCATTTTCTGAATAAAACACAGAGAAAGACCACTTATCTTTTTGTACAAATCTTATGTATCCTTTAATCTACTTTAATCACTTCTAAATCAACTTAAATCACTTAAATCACTTAAATCACTTAAATCAACTTAAATCACTTAAATCACTTAAATCAACTTCCTAAAGTTGTCCCCAACTCTCTGACGTCATATATCTGTATGGTCTGTACTACACAGTCCATGCTAAATAAACTCTGTCCTCTTTCTCCTTGTTTGCAATTGTTTCACATGTGCAGATCTTATATTAAGACTTCATTATAAATAATTCCAGGACAAAAACCATAATCTAATAGTTCTTTTATGCCAGCCTCAAAGTTCAATAAACATTTGCAGTTGTTTTTTTTTTTTTTCAGTAAAGGAAAAAGAAGATAGCCTTTGCTGACACATAAATACATAGTTATACTAGAAATGAGTTGAGTATCTTGACGTTCCTGAATTTCTAGCCTAGGCAAGAGAACAAATCCAAGTCTGTGGGCACTGTGCCCTGCGGAGCTGAGAAGCACTGGCTTGCTATAAATTTTTAAGAAGAAAGCAGTTAGTAGAATAGTTATGAGTTCATCATGCCTTTTCTAGAATAAAAATATTGTAGAATGTATATTATCCAATGGAGGTGATGTGGTCCTATGTAAGTCCTGACTTCAAAAAGTTTTCTGAGCCAACTCTTGTCTGCAGGAAACCTGCCATTGGTTTAGGCAGTAAGAGAATGGTAGTCTCACTTAGAGAAGGTCGAACTCATGTTTCACATTCACACGTCAGAACTTCTTGGGCTATTTTAGAGCGATTTGAAACAGCAGAATCATGAGCTGCAGTCAACCTTAATCCAGAAATGAACGCATTGGGAGGAGAAATGGAGCAAGCACTGAAACTCCAGAAATGACCAACCGCTATCTTTGTCCCGATGGGTGGCCAAGCGATGGCTCTCATCACAAGCAAGTTTTGCAGTATGCTGGACATTAAAGTTATCTCTACACTAACAGAAGCAGGCTTCAGAGTCAGAACAGCTAGGCATGTGTGTCAGGGCAACCACAAACGTGTCTGGGAGGGGGCCTAGTGTTTGGTTTGAATTGGCCAGTACCACTTGCACGTTGAGAAGTGTGGAAACAATACCCCTGTGGATCCCTAAGTCCGCTGAGCTTGATGTGATGGGGAATCCAAAGGCTAAAGTGAACAGACCAGTTCTGATGTGAATTGACTGTCTGACCAAAGAAAAGCATTGTATTTTCTTCCTTACTGGGAAATACTGAAAAAATACTCACAGAGCACTTTTACTGAAAATGTTTTCTCTCTCCATACTCCTTATTTTCACAAAACGACCTATGTGCCTTTCAGATACTTCGCAGTTCTCATCATTTTCTGCATATTATTTAGTAGTTAAAAAAAAAAAAGAAAAATATTACCAAGTAAACAGGACTCATTACATTAGGAAGTAGATTTTGGAATGCAAAAAAAAAAAAAAAATGAATGCTTTGGTTACTAAAAATAATGCCTCGACTTAGGCAAACAATACTTGGGTCAAAATAAACGTTAACATTGTTTAGAAAATTTAGTTGTATCTCTGATATAATTATCACCTTCTATTCAATAGAATTTTCTAAATAATTAAACGTCTTTTTTTACTTATCACTGTGTTGATCCAATTACATCTTCATCTGTAAATTTGTTTAAGTTGCTAATAAAAAGCAAATGCGGAAAATACAATGAATATATCTTCAGGATAATGGTGTTTATCTAAAAGTTACTATTAATTACATTGACAGAGTAATTTGGATTTCCTTTCTTAATTGCCTCTTATATTTCTCTCAACAGCCTTTACATCCAGTTTTTATTTCTCATGAGGCTTCTTCTGGTTGGAAACTACCAAATTTCATCAGGTAAGGAGTACTAAATGTGAACCTGAAAAGCTTGTTGTGAAGGAACCCAAGTTTAGAAAATCCAAAGATGTGTCAGCTCTGGACAAACGTCTAGAATATGAACTAGGAAAAGTCCAGCAGGATCTCTAGTTATTTTAGTGGATCTGACAGTTTGGTCCCCACACCAACAGCATCAGTGCCACCTGGAAACTTGTTAGCAATGCAAACTCTTGGGCCCTTCCTTGTGCTTTAACAAACTTGCCAGGTGTTTCTGATGCGTACACAAGTCTGAGAATCTCTGCTTTAGATGGGCTTTATGGACCAAAGGAACAGAAAATATCTCCTCTGGATTGATGGAATTTGATGGATTTGATGTCTCTTCTTCCTTTCTTTTCTCCATTGTCTTTTCCTCCTTCCTGCAAGTTCATCCATTACTCATTTAGCAAGCTCAAGTTTGCTTCACAAAATCATACTACATTAAAACCTGTAATTACTGTCTTTATGACAACTTAATTGCTATCTAATATGGGACTCCATCAAAATTAGCTATGCAGTAGAAGTTGTCGACTAATTAACTTTTTTTAAATCCTTTTTTAGGCTTTAGAAGGAAAACCTCTGTAGTCACATAAGACACATCTAGAAAAGGGTGCCCACTTTCTAAGACGGTTGCCTTTTATACCTAATATCTGTAGGACAGTCTCTTTACAAGTGAATATTTTTATCTGGGCTGCAAGTGTTGAAGTTTCACCTCTGAAGTCATCTGCAAGGATTGTGTGGTCCAAAAGGAGCTCATGTTCTCTTGTAGTGTTTAGGATATGTTTGAGGTCTGAACAGTATTTGTTATCTCTAATTCTGGAAGCCAGTCTTGATAGCTTCACAGCAGCCATTTCACCACCAGCCTTAATGTAATTTGGTATAATCCTGTGCATACCTATGAATGTCTGCTAATCTATGAATTATGCTGTCATTCTGAAGTGATTGCTAAATGCTGCCCCCAAAATGCCTTTGTTCAAGATATCCCTCCCTTGCAGAGATCTACATGATTTCTTCTCTGTAGCATGCATATTTCATGGGCAAGTAGGTATTGGAGTCTCTAAGACTGTTTCCTCGTTTGTAAACTGGAGACAATGAAAGAATCTACTTGTTAGTATTGTTGTAAGAAATAATGAAAATAATCTAGATGCACTTAGCACAGTGCCTGGCTAAATAAATATTAGCTATGATTAAAAAATTATTAATAGAATTATACATTCAAAAATGTCACCTTAGACTTCATACCATTAAAAACAAGCACAAAGGGGAGAGATCAAGTGTCTCTCCCTTGCATGATTCCAACCACTACTACATTATATTTTCCATGGAGATTTACTGTTGTCAGCTCTCTGCTCTCTTAATTCCTTGGCCACTGCTGGAACTCCAGCATGGGGCCAGGTAGAATTAAATACATGATAGAGTGTAGAAATCCATCATCCATGGCCGACCTGTAGGGCTAGGAGAGCACAGAGTAGTGTCTGCAATTAGTTCCTCTAATACCTATCAGCCCTTTAGAGCAAAATCCAAAAGGCCAACGGGATGACCCAAGTGCAGGCATCAGAAGTCAGAAGGCATAAAGAGAACTCTGAAAGGTGATTTACCTCCCTAACCTCTATTCAACTTACAAAACACAACATGTATCCAATTTTTAAAGATTTCGGGAGAAGGAAATTTCCCTAATATCTCATATAGATACTGATATAAATAGATTTATGACTAATAAATCTAACAAATAGATGACTTTGGCGAGAGAAAGGATGCAGAGATAGGAAAGGAGATTCTTGGAACAGAGGTATATAAAACATTAGGATTAAATAAATGTCCAATAAACAAGAGATTTCTGACTTTGAATTAGTGACATAGAAAAATGAGAAACATCTGGAATCTGTACTTATTTTGCTGGTCAGAAACACAGTTGAGGTCCTTTTTTAAATTGTTTACTTTGTAAAGACTTATTAAAAACAAATGTCTAAGGTGGTTGAGAAGAGAATGTAGTTTAATTCAGAACCCCAAGGCCTTAAAGGGAACTCTTTAATTTCAAAGAGTTTTTACTTTCCATCAACTAAGCTTAATTCTGTCTCCTCAAAGGAGTCCTTTTGTTCCATTTTAATACACAGTTGAAGAGTCAAAGGCTTACAGACCTATTTGAAATTTAATAGTACATTTTTGGGGGAAGATAGAGGACTCGTTTTTCTCATGATTCTTAAGTTATTTTATATGATTTTTCCATAACCAGAACTCCTCCACAATAAAATAATCTAATGGAAGGATATCTACCTAGACATTGGCTCTTATTTTTATTAATGATGCAGTTGGGAATTATAAGTGAGGTTGTTTCCCTCTTTTATTTCTGAGAAAGATTAGTTCTATGGATAGGCTTCTGCCCAAGACAGACTAGGGAGTGAGTATACAACAGGTTTATGGGTTACTTAAATCCTACTGTGTTCTCAATTGGGGCTTTCACATGCCCTTGCTGGGGCTCATAACTAGTCACTCACTAGAAGGAAAGCAGGCCAATGAGGTGACCCAGGGTGTTGGGATTCTGAAGGGACCACCTCCCCGCCCTCTCCCGCCCTGGGGATTATTTCATGCCAATACCCTGCTGTGCCTTTTATCATCCTTTCTGCCTGTATGAGACAAGGGAGAAGGGAGGTGGGAGGGATGATGAAAAGGAGATTTCTGGAAGTGAAATAGGTATTCTCTCCTCCTACATCAATCTGCTATTCTTCTTAAGTACTTTACAAGAAAGTAAATATTGTGAAGAGCCAGATCTCAGGTGAGCCATGGAATGGAATTGTACATTAGACATAAAGTGTATTAATGAAATTCTGGGGGCATACTGACTTCCCATGATGCTACTGCTGAACCAGTCTCATGCCAGTCTTTTGTATTCAGATCATGGTAATGAAGAAAGTCCCCGTGTCTTCTCTTTTTTATACCCAAGTTATTAAATTCAGGAGTGTGGACCGCTTTACCTTACAAGAGGCAAGGGTTGAGGGCAGATGACCACATGCCAAAGCTGTCATTCTCAAAAAGAACAGAAGAATCTCCACTTATAGTTCAGACCACAGGCCTGGTTGTCTTTCTCATGAAGTAGCTTTACTGTAAATTAACAACTAGGAATACTTTGCAGGGATGGGGGGTGGGAGGTGGGAGGAGTGGTGTGGAGCTAAGTTTGCTTTCTAGGAGGCATTCCCAGAATCCCGTAATCATTAGCTTAGCTCTTGTTAAATTCATCATCCTCCAGCCTATTTTTTATTTTCTACTTGAAACATCTCTTTAGATAATGGTTTCCATAGAATGAATAGCCACTGTGTGGCTTCATGCTTTCTTTTATATGTGCAAAACCTACCTTTGATTCATTTTGAGGACAGTCCTTGGTGTTCTCTCCCTACCCTATTCTTTATGGTTTAGTAAGCATCAGTCCTCTCTGCCTCCAGCCTTCATCTTTTCGGACTGAAAGGTGTGATAATTCTCCCTTACACTCGGCCTTTCTAGTTCCCTTTTCTGGACGTGCCCTGGAGTTTATTGGCCCAAAGAATTCCAAGCATATAGGGCAGTATATGTGCAAAAGCAGAATATAAATATTCACCAAACCTTTAAAACTACCCTAGGAAAAAAAGTGTGTATTTTTTAAGATCTATATGGATTTTGTAATCCTAAAATAAAATATAAACCCATTGCTTTCATATAAGACCAATGTGGATTTTTTCCAACACACTGTGAAGCCTATAAAAATAACTCTTCTGTGTCTAGAGAGATGATGCCCACCAGTTACTCAAAATGGCTGCCAGGAACACTTCCATTAATTCTAGTTTATAGCTGAGAATGGCTTAAATTTTCATCTTAAGATTTATTACTTAATGTAATTTTAAAATATGGCTTAAATTTTAATTTTAAGATCCAGAGATGATCTAAAATAAAAATTTGGAGGGAAAGAATTCAGGTCGATTTTCTACTGACGTGAAATGATTGTGTAAAAGACAGGCTATGATTATAAAGACAGCTTTGTCTGCGCTCCTTGTGTGTCAGGTCTTTGGTCTTACGTCAGCTGAAGGGGCCCACCTGGCTTTGACTTCTCCCATAGATGCTCCCTGGCTGAGGGGAGTGGAATTACCTTTCTGTGACCTCCCTGTACTGGCTATACTTCATGGACTTCCTGGGTACCCATCAAACTGTTTCCATTTTCATGAGATTTTACAGAACTTTAAGTCTTCTAGTCACAAATTGTTTTCTTTGTGAAACCCTCAGACATTTGCTTTCCCTCTTCATCACAATGGCAGGAATAGAGCTTTCACATGATTTTTTAATGGGATTCAGCTGCCCAAACTGCAGTGCCTTCAGCTGCACTTTGGAATTTGCTATGTCTCTGCCTTATTTTTCATTTGCAGATGTCTGGAACTCAACCTCTTCTCTCCTCTTCTCTCCTCTCCTCTCCTCTCCTCTCCTCTCCTCTCCCCCCCCCCCTCCCCTCCCCTCCCCTCCCCTCCCCTCCTCTTCTCTTCTCTTCTCTTCTCTTCTCTTCTCTTCTCTTCTCTCTCTCTGTCTCAACCAGCAAGAGCTCATGGACATGAGCTGTATCCTTGTGAACGTGAACCTATCAGTAGATATTCCCAAATGAGGCAAATGTCACCCTATTTCAGCCAGTTTCGGCTATGGTCACACATTTTTTAAGAAAATAGATATACACTGGAGCACCAGGTGCCTGTCAGCGCCAGGCAGTCGCCGGCCATCAAGTGTGACCATGAGCCAGAACAAATCCAGCTTGAGCCCTGTGGTCAGCGGTGGGGAGAGGAGCAGCCAGCATATGAGAGATAAAGGGGAGTCAAAATAATTCAAAGATCAGGGCAAGCTTGACACCCAAGACACAGGAAGACGATTTGTAGGAAGAGTCTCTGACACCAGGGTGCATGGAGAGCGGGAACCACAGGGACAAAGCATGAGGAATCACAAGGCAAGTGTATGTGCCAGCATCAAAGGAGCCCTTCTGATCATTTCCTGCTTCTGAATGTCTCCACATTCCTGTGGGACTGACAGTAAGCCCAGTATAGGTGGGAACAGGGGAATGAGATGAGAACAGACACAAAGAATCTGATGTATCTTTTAGTAGGAGGGGCAGTGACATAGAGGAGGAAGAATTCTTTAAAAGCACACATAGGAACATTAAACATAATGTAGTTTGCCAAGTCCATTCACATCGACTGAAAATTCCTCTGTCTTCTAGCTTTACACATGCCTATCTCATCTCTTCTTTTGAAGCAGACTGCTTTTTAAAATCTTTATCCTATAAAATTCAACATATTATCTCCTGTGACAGACCTTATTTCTGCACTCCATAAGTAAACATCACCCAATACGTCCTTCCACCCCTAAACTAACAAACTCCATCTTTTCTTTGAACCCCAGCATATTATCTCTTGGCCCAGTTCTCAGTGTTTCCATTTTCCACCATCTGCAAAATCTTCCCTGTCTTCAGAGCCCGTAACAGTAAAGATCTATGCACACTGGGGACAGGAGTGTCCCAATATCGAATTAGTTACTTTGACCATCTTGTTTGGCCTGTTGTGTATGGAAAACAGGTCCTTGTCCTGGTTCCATCTTGCACTGGCCATGAACATGAGGCAAGTGTCTTTCTTTCCTTGAGCTTCTCCTGCCTATTCCAATGAGCTATGGTAAGAATCAGATGAAGCAATGGAAGGGAAAGGATTATAAATTTTAAAGTACTACAGAAGGCATTGTTATGATAAACTATGGGTCCTTGGCTCACATTGAGGTGGGGTACCTTCAGTCATTCTTTTAGCTTGTTTATGTAACCTCTGGTGAAATATTAATAGTTGCTAAGTGGCATACATTTCAGTATTGCTTATTTCTTCTGTGGCTTTCACAGGGCAGTCACACCTGCCATGAACTGATAATTCCTCAGAAGGGTTGGGGTGGAAAGACATGTAACTAAAAGGGACTAGGAGGCCTCCGGTTAATGAGACATCTTAGATAGGAGTCATTTTAGCCACTCCAACCCAGAAAAGGACAACAAGAACAGCAGCAATATTGTAAAAAACCATAGCAAAACAGCCAGTAACTTAGCACTGTTTCTTTTCACTTGAAATTTCCATTCACCCATGTTCGATCTCATAGCTACCACCATCATGGACATCAAATTTTACTGATGTCCTACTAGCTCCATTAAATTTCAACACATATTTTTACTTATCAATTATGTGCCACGCCCTCTGCAAAGTGCATAACAATGAGTAATTTACAGATTCTTCCTTAAGAAACTCACATACGGATAAACACACACATAAATAATATTCACTGTGAATGTTGCTATAGGGGAGGTATATTCAAAGTGCAGGGGGAGTACAGAAGTTGGAGTAACTCAGCCAACTCTGTATGGGAAGCTGGAGAGGAGGTAGCGTGTGAGCTGCGCCTTTAAGGATGAATAGAACTTGGTCAGAGAGTGAATACAGTCCATTAGTTTAGTACATGGGCTGTGGGGCCAGCCCAACCAGTTCAAATCCCGACTCTGTCACTTCCCACCTGCAAAACTTGGCTAGTTACTTATCTTTTGATGCGTCCGTTTTCTTATTTCTACCATATGATATTATATGATACTAACAGAGCCTACCTCAAGGGTTATCATGAGCAGAAATCAGTTCAGGCATGCATAGTACTCAGAACAGGTCCTGTCATGTGGACAACCATTTAATTAGTAGTCATTATTATTGTTATTATTATTCTTCACCAAGTCAACAAGCAGGAAAGAGATTCTTGGAAGTCTTAGAGACCTGGTCTCTGAATTTAAGAGATTTCTATGGTCATGATTATTATTCAAAACAATAAAGCTAAAACGTATGTGCCAGGCACTCGACACCTTACATATGTAGCTTGACTTCATTCTCATTGTGGTTCTGAAAGTCACAAAATGTACACTGAAATATCAGTAATGCTACAAAGAATATGAAGTGAAAAATAAGTGGCACGTAGGGTGGATGAAAGAGAAGTACAAAAGGAAGGATATTTATAACCTAAAGTAAGGAGGCAAAAGTCAAAGGGGTTGCAAAATAAATGCTAGGCTTGAGCCAAATGAGGTTCCAGACGTGGTTTTTTGTTTGTTTTTATTTTCATTTTTTGTGTTTTTAGTTTTTGTGTTTGTTTCCTTGCATGCTCATTGACAGGCCTGCCCTTTCCAGTCTACTCCAGTTCCCAGTGCCCATCTCCTACCCAAGCCTGAAAACATTTCAGTATTGAAGTTTGTGACATACGGACAAAGATCTAGAACCTGAAATTGGCAGCTTCTCACGTGTGTCAAACAGTATTTTCATGCCAGGCACTGTGATAGGTACTTTGAGACACATGATCCATATAACATGCTGAATAAAGGTATTATTATCACCAATTTACATATGAGGAAACTGAGTGTGAGAAGGGCTAAGCTCTTAAAAGGACAGGGTCAGAGGCACCAAAGCAGGGAAGTACGTGGAGTGTTTGAGACTCATTTGACTGGAAAAGAGAATTCGTGCAGGGGAGTTGTAAGAGCACAGGTAGAAGGGGTTGGATGAGGGATGCCTGGGTGGCTCAGTCGGTTAAGCGTCCGACTTTGGCTCAGGTCATGATCTCACGGTTTGTGAGTTCGAGCCCTGCAGCAGGCTCTGTGCTGACAGCTCAGAGCCTGGAGCCTGCTTCGAATTCTGTGTCTCCCCCTCTCTCTGCTCTTCCCCCACTCATGCTCTGTCTCTCTCTCCTCCAAAAAAATATTAAAACATTTAAAAAAATTAAAAGAAGAGGTTGGATGTTCTTGAAGGCCAGGTTAAGGAATTAGAACATGGCTACATGAAGGTAATAAGTGATAAGCTTCCTTTTCTTCTTTATGGGTTTATGAAACTCACCCACAGCAAACATAAGGGCTGCCACAAGGTTCGCTATAATGTGGGAGAGGTGCTGGGAAGGGCGGAAGATGTTCACTCGTCTTTGGAGAATGCTCCGCTCTAGGCAGGGATGGTCCTTCAGCTCTCATGACAACATAAGGGAGGAAGGCCTGTCCAACAAATATTCTCAGCTGAGCTTTTATTCATATATTATGTCATTTTTAAGAAAATGGCCACTCAGTTTCCCTCCCTAGATTCCAGTCCTTGAGATCTGAGTAATATTTAAGTCTTACACAGCAGAGCACCCTAAAATCAGGAACAAACTCTTTAACCTTTGATTCTAAGAAGTTCTTTCTGGTATTTCTCCTGTTTACTTTTTCGCCCTCATCTTGCTCCACTCCCATGATGCACCTCGGCCATACTATTGTTCCCAGAAAGCACCAGGAACAACAGTGCTTTTCTCCAAAGCACTGCAACAGGCCACACACTACCCCTAACCTCCATAATGCTTTGCTCTTACTTCTAGGATACAACCTCTCACTGAGAATGTGCTTTTTGTCTAGATTAGACTATAAGCTCCATGAAGGTAGGAACACTTGTTCTCTACTGATTGCCTGCATCTGACACATCTCAGCATGTAGTCACTACTCTGTAACAATTTTCCAAATGAACGAGTAAATGATTAAATGAGAGAGTAAGTGTTCTGATCCCCTGGTCCTTATGGTTCACCTTCACCTTCACCTTGCCAGTGAACTTTCCCCTCTCTAATTGTCTGTCTGACCCTAGATTCCCCCCAACACCAACTTGATCATCAATTTCCATGTCACTTTCCAGATCTTACATATCCCCCACTCTATTTACCATCTGACACATGCACACGCTCACCACCACCAAAAACAACAAAATCTGTTTTCTCTCTCCTTTCTGGTGGTCATCCTTTGCCAAAACCTATCATTCTGTTGCTGTTAGCCATGAAACGTTTTGTGTCTCTTGGGTTTCCTCTCAGATCTAACAATTATGTTTGAATGGGCTCATCTGGAAAAAAAGATATGGGGATGGCAGCAACATCTCGATTCTATAGCATTGTTGTTGGCAGTTCTTAGAATAGAGAGGAAGTATGTGTGCTTATAGTGTGTGTGTGTGTGTGTGTGTGTGTGGTATATCAACCTGCAGCTGGGGGTGGTCTGGCTAACTCTCATGGAATGAGTAGCCTGGGAAGAACATTTGATACCTGCCTGCTCATTGGAAAGGGGGAGGCCCTAGCTGGGCAGTCCCAGCTCTAGGGGCTCAGGAGGAGCTCTGCCTAGCAGGCCAAACCTGGTAGTCCAGTACTGGCAATAATAATAATTGCTAACACCTATGAGAACTCCCTATGTTCCAATCACTGTGCTAAGCACTTAACATAGATTATTTCAATTCTTTCTTACATCAGCCCTATATAGTGGGAGCTCTTATTACTCCTGTTTTTTAACTAAGGAAACTGAGGCACAGAGAAACTAAGTAGCTTGCACAAGATTACACACTAAGTGATGGAGCCAGGATTAGAACCCATGCATCCCAACAACAGAACTCCATCCAGTATGGAAGAGTTCCAAGCAGGTAGCCCTTAATCACTGAGAGTTAGAATGTGGAAGCAACACACATACAAAAACAAACATCTGTTTTTACAATATAGCTCTCACAACTGGGGAAAATAGAAGAATCGTTTGCTTTAAGGAACAGCTAACGAGGTTCGTTAAAAGTATCTTCCAAACATGTTGTATTTCTCAGGATGTTTATGAATTTGTAAATGTATTCCATTATACATACAGGGAGATTAAAGGAGCACTGGGCTGCCACACATTGAACTGCAAGTTCCCAGGAATTGTGCAGTGCACAGACTGCTCAGCCTTACATGGTGGCTCCAGAAGGCATGCTTCTTTATACCCATAAATTAATATAGGGACCAAATGACAATGTATTAATGGGGCTTGAGCTAGTGTGGCCTTCAAAAACTAAATAAAGGAAAACATGAAACAATGATAACCTGCCAATCATAATAGAATAGAAAGAAGATGTCTTTCCCAGTGTGGCTACAGAGAGACTCTGCAATCTCCTCTGTCACCACCCCTTCCCACTCGACTTTATCAGTGTCACTTGCCACTGTTCCTTGTACACACATCTTCCCATACTTCCTAAATTGTGTAAATGCTTCTTCCCTCTTCCTCAGCCTCTCCCCATCTTTCTTTACTTATTACCTCCTTCTTCAAGATGTAGATATTCTTAGATCCATTCATTCAACAGATGTTTTGGGAGACCTACCATAACCCAGGCCTTGAAGAAGATGCAAAGTGACAGAGATGAGGAAGGTGTTCCTCAGCCCCAGGTTGCTCACAGTCTAGAGGGGATTAAACAAAGTGAGTCTTCTCTAGGAAGTTTTATAAACATTCTCTTTTCTTCCCCCCATCTAGAGGAATTCTCATGTTCTGGAAACATGTACAGTGCATTTCCGTATGGGTTAAGGAACGATGTAAAACACTTAAAACTAATACATTGTAGAAAAACACAATATTTTGAAAGCTGTAAATCAGTAAGTTTATATGTCTGTATCTCTTCTGGTCCATTTTGTGAGGAGGCAATAAAAATGGAAAGTTAAAGTTCAGTTGATTTTCTCTAGATACTTGCCAAATTCTTGACATCACATTTTACTGTGTTGTTAAGATTCAAAGAGTCTACCCAGTGCTCGTGCTGAGCAAAAGAAACGTATATATCATTCTAGCCTGGAAATGATTTTTTTTTCATTAAATGTGTGAGGCTTAAGCCAAACAACTATATGTAGTATGAAAATAATTTCATCCCCAAAGACATAAAGTAACAGATTATCTTATGAGAACCATCACAGGTGAAAGACTTTAAAAAATATCCTCTACTATGGATATGAAGCCTCAGCTGGCCATGCATGTTCCATTTGAGACACAAAGCCTTATCTTAGTAGACTATGAGCTCCTTTCGAGCAGGAGCTATGTCTTATTTACTTGTCTAGTTCAAGCACCCAACATAGGGCTCAGTAAGTATTTGTGAATATGTTATTCTGCTGATCAAAGTGGAAGTCTTTGTTGTTCTCTGACGGTTTGTCATATTCTCTAATGTTCTCAAGAAAGAGGTATCAGAGTTAATGTTTGGGGTTTTGGGGGATAGGGCAGACAGGAGAATTGTTTTTCTTTGTTTTTGAGATAGGTCATCAATCATGAGAGACCAGGATGAAATCAATAACCTTGTCCACCAAGACAGCTTAGATATTGGCCCACTGACCATCCCACTTGATGAGTTACAGCCATTAGATGACCTTATCTTCTCTGTGATGAGTATACTTATTACTTTGAAGTTTTGCTATATTTTCACCTCAGGAATTGTAACCAGCCCATTCTATGGCTCTAGACCTCATATGTCTTCCAAAGGCATTAAGATGCTCTAAGCCTTCCCACCGCCCCACACCACTGCTAAGTACACCTTGGTCTAGGTCACCTGTGAGATCAATTTATAAACAGGAAGTACCTTAAGAATCATGCTTGGTCTGAAAAACACAATATATATATGTCATCTCACCTTCAATGGAATGTGGAATTTGCTGTTACAACCCTCTTCCTGTTCAACTTGGCAATGGCATTTGGTTTGACTTGGTGATGAGAAATGTAACAAAACTCTGAGAAATTTTCCTTCCAGAGCACTTCTTTTTTTAAATTTTTTTTCCTGTTTGTTTATTTTTGAGAGAGACAGAGACAGAATGCAAGTGGGAGAGGGGCAGAGAGAGAGAGAGAGAGGGAGACACAGAATCTGAAACAGGCTCCACACTCTGAGCTGTCAGCACAGAGCCCGATGCGGGGCTGGAACTCATGGAATGTGAAATCATGACCTGAGCTGAAGTCGGACACTTAACCAACTGAGCCACCCAGGCTCCTTCCAGAGCACTTCTTAAGGAAGCTTAGTTGCTTTATAGGAAATTTGTATTGCCTAGCATTCATGAAATGCCCCTTCAGTACATTATTGAGAAGTTTCAAGGCCAAATAAACACATTTCATCTGGACACGTTTAGAATTCACGGTAAAATAAGTAAAAAGATGAGTTGATGAAATAAGGGCATTTTTACCATTTTATTCCACACATAGTTTTTACTTTCTCTCCTGTCCTGTAATAACTTCTCAACGTAGTGGCACCCGTATACATTTTCAGAGGATTTTCGTATTCTTATGTATGGAATTATATAGTGTCAGTAAATCCGTTACAAATTCTCATTTCCAACTCTCACAGTTTGGCCATAAAGATTCAGAAAGAAACCAAGACCTTAAGGAGAAACTGGTGGTTGCAGATGTAGGGTCTTTATTGTTTGTTTACATCATACACATCTTGGTTGGCCAAACCAAAATGGTTTAAGTTGTGATGTATCATGTAGGTCCCCACTGCCTGCCTTCAGGTGTTTGTTTGGAAGAAGACATGTGCCCACCCAGGGCACCAAATCCTCCCTGTTTTACCCTGTCATCCATCCACTGCTGGTGTGGACACTGTTGTGTCAACTCTCTGCTAATGTTCTTCTAATGATCTAGTGACAGACGGGCCCTTATTGATCTGAAATAGACTCCTCAATTTGAAATTTGGGTAGTTAGTAGTAAAAGGAAAACTTTTTTTTTTCTTCAAGAAATATGTTGTTAAAAATAACAGCTATAGGGGCGCCTGGGTGGCTCTGTCGGTTAAGCGGCCGACTTCGGCTCAGGTCATGATCTTGCGCTCCGTGAGTTCGAGCCCCGCATCGGGCTCTGTGCTGACGGCTCAGAGCCTGGAGCCTGTTTCGGATTCTGTGTCTCCCTCTCTCTGACCCTGTCTCATTCATGCTCTGTCTCCATCTGTCTCAAAAATAAATAAACGTTAAAAAAATTTTTTTAATAAATAAATAAATAAATAAATAAATATAAATATAAAAATAACAGCTATAGTTTTTTAATTCCTACATGTGCATTGTTTTTTTCCCTATGTTTTGGTTCTCATAATGAATAAATGTGGTTCTTCTTCCTAGGAACCAACTCTTCCTAAAGTTAAAAATGCCCGCTGATAGGGAACCAATATTAGGTTGATATTTGTTCTCATTGTATTTTCCCTGTTCTGGTATCCTCCTGCAAAACAGCTACAGTATGATATTCATCCTTAGCAACCAAGTAAACTATGATGTGGTACATGAAAGAAGTCCTGGTATATTTGGGCTCTTTCCTCCAGAATTACATAAAATAGATTTTATACCTGCTTCTCCCTCCTGTTGAGGCTGGACGGTATCTCAGTCATTTGTTTACTCATTGACTTAATTCATACCCTCATTCAAAGCATTTTTTTAAGTTTATTTATTTATCTTGAGAGAAAAAGAGAGAGCACGAGCACACATGAGCAAAGCAGGGGCAGAGAGAGAGGGAGAGAGAGAATCCCAAGCAGGCCCCACACTGTTAGCACAGAGACTGACACAGGCTGGAACTCACGAACCATGAGGTCGTAACCTGAGCCGAAATCAAGAGTCAGATGTTTAACCAACTAAGCCACCCAGGCACCCCTCAAAGCATTTATTAAGAACCAGTCGTTTGCTAAGACATGAAAAAAATAGAAAATGGTGAAGATCCTTGCTATTTGCTTGGGGAGGCAATATCGACATGGGTGAAACAATTTAAGAGTTATTTAAAGTATGTGAAATTTAGTTGTGATAAGAATAATAGATGATATTTACATAGCATTTTCTAGGTGCCAGAAACTCTTTATGCGTTTTACATGTATCAATCCTCACAACAATCTTGCCAAGCAGCCCCTTTAATGATCCCATTTTATAGGTGGTAAAACTGAAGCACAGAGTGATTAACTAGTAGCTGGTAAATAGCAGAGCCAGCATATGAATCCAGGCAGTCTGGCTCCCGAGTCCAGGCTCTTTGGCCACAGTCTACCATTGTACATATATTCAGTGTAGAATTAAATGTTGCAGCAGCTTTCATTCACCGTAGGAAGCCCCCTCAGCTTCTCAAGACCAGATAGAGGAAAAAACACTCAGAGAAGCTGCCCATTATGGTTCCAGAGTGTTTCTTCTCTATGACAGCCTGGAGAGGTGGAGCTCTTCCTTCCCACCAGGCACTCCACTCCCTGTGGTTGCTACTGTAACCTTAGCACGTTTCGTTCACCATAGGAAGCCCCCTCAGCTTCTCAAGACTAGATCTTCCATGGACAGTGTCCATGATGGTATACAGTGTAGAGGGAAGACTTGGACTTTCTTGGGAAGCAAGGACGGCGAGAAGAAAAACTGGGACTTGGAAATGAATACAATATGATAGGAGGAATGACTAGCCTACAAAATGGAATGAGAAAATTTTTATATAGGGCTTTGAGCACGAGGCCTAAAAGTTCCAACAGAAATCCATAGGCAAGTGTAAAAGCCAAGACCTGGCTCATGCATAACTGATGTAATTACAGCTCTGGAATGTACCTCGGAGAGCATCACTTCCAACTCCTTCTTTGGTAATTATGGAATCCAAAGATCCAAAGGGTTGAAATGATTGTCAGTGTCACTTACCTAATGGCAGAGCTAGGACAGGGCAGAGCTGTCCCTATTCATCATTTAATGCTGTTTCTAATGTTTCAGGCCTGGAACTCTGGAAGGTTCCCCTAGGAGAGGCATTTGGTTCAGCTTAGAAGGGAGAGACAGAGGCAGGGTGACCCATGAGGCATTAGTGCTAAACCCAGGTGAACATACGAGGCCTGTGCTCAGTGGAGATGGGTGTCACTGATGAAGGAAGGGAACGGGTCAGGGTGCCTCCAAGTTGACATAGCTTTGACAGAAATAGGGAAAGTGGACAAAGATGCCACTTGGGCAGAGAGATCATCAGTCTGGGTTTAGTACCTGTGAGAGAGAGGTGACTTATACCTCGTCCATATGGCACCTTCTATAACATGGTGATTAGATCCCAAGGCTCTCTGCAATTTGCTGCTGAGCGGTTACCACCATCATCAGTGTGGGAGAAAGTTCTTGCCAAGACTGAGATGAAATGCTTTGACATGCATTGTCTGCTCCCTCCTGGCCTTCTGTTTGGTGGTTTCTTCTGCCGCCAGTCTGCCTCATGCGTGTTCACTCCCCTCAAAGGTTGAGCAGAATAGTGGTAAAGGGCGTAGGTTCTGACAGCAGATGGCCCGAGTTTGGATCCTGCTCTGCAGCTCTATACTTGTGTGACTTGGACAGATTGTTTAAGTTCTTTGTGACTCAGTTTCCTTGTCCGTAAAATGACACTGTGATCAGTACTTAACCTCCTAGCACTAATGTGAGTGCAAATTAATTGATCCATGTAAAGCACTTAGAATAGTACTTAGAATAAGCGGTAGCTGTGATTGTTGCTCTTCTGTGATCCCACTCTGCTCCATTATGATTCCAGAGTGTTCTGTCTCTGTGACGGCCTGGAGAGATGAAGCTCTTCCTTCCCACCAGGCACTCCACTCCCTGGGGCTGCTGTTGTAACCTTAGAGGGTTTTGTTCACCACAGGAAGCCCCCTTGGCTTCTCCAGCAAAGGGCATCCTGCGCCCCTGCTCCCCATCACATCTCAGTCCCTGCCCAGTAAGCCACCTTTCACCGTCACACATATACACACACAACCCAAGTTTGTTTTCAGGGCAAAATGATCCCTTTCTCTATTTTCATGCAAACTTATGACATAAAATTGTGATCAGGCCATCTAGCTTTCACCTGAGAACTCTCAAATTCAGTAGACCACCCTATCCTGGAGTTCACCTAGTTAAAGTTTCAAAAGTAAACTGTCTGCTTCTGATGCCGGTCTGAGAGGGATTAAAAGCAAAGAGGGAGGGAGGCAAACCATAAGAGACTCTTAACAAACTGAGGGTTGATGGGGGGCAGGGGCAGGGGAAAATGGAAGATAGGCGCTTTGGAGGGCACTTGTTGGGATGAGCACTGGGTGTTGTACGTAAGCGATGAACCACGGGAATCTACCCCTATAACCAAGAGCACACTTTACACACTGTATGTTAGCCAATTTAACAATAAATTATATTTAAAAATAAATAAAATAAATAAATAAAACATAAAAATAAAACCAGATTTTACCCCCCCCCCCAATAAATAAATAAATAAATAAATAAATAAATAAATAAAAGCAAAGACCTTAGAGGCAGCAGGACCTCGAGGCAAATCTAGGTTTTACATTTCCTAGCTATATGACTTTGGATCACATAACACCTCTGAGTCTTGATCTCTTCACTTACAGGAATATTAACACCTATCTTGCTTGTTATAAGGATTACAGGTTTATAACCTTTACAAAGCATATCACCTGGCACATAGTAAGTGCTCGATAAACTCTGACTCTTATTATTATTGTTGTTATTGTTGCTGCCATGACTGCATCATCCTCCAAGCTGTAACAGATGTTATATACTTCTTTTTTTTATTTTTTTTGAGGGGGGAGTGCAAGTGAGTGAGGGGCATAGAGAGAGAGAGAGAGAAGCGGGGCTCATCCTAAGTGGGGCTCGTGTTCACCCCAAATGGGCTCGAGCTCACCTGATGAGGGACTCGAACTCACGAATCGCAAGATCATGACTTCAGCCGGAGTCAGATCTTTAACCAACTTAGCCACCCAGGCACCCGGTGTATGTATTTCTATATCATTAAGGAAATGACTATAAAACCACCCCCAGTTATGAGTACATTCAATGTTTAAAAATACCCTAAAGATTTTATTTTAGCTTTTTTTTTTGGCTTTAATAACTCAACCAAGTTGTTGCTGGCGATGACAGGTGATGTACAACATTAGAAGCCATCAGAGCAAAGCAGCAGCCAAACCGTAAGCTCATTGTTTTGATTTCATCTAGAATGTTGGCTCCTTAGGGTGGAGGTGCCAATGGGCCACTAGCCAAGAATTTCAGTTATCTCTGTTGGCCAGAGGAACTCAATGCCATGAGGCGCTGAGCTATTACAGAATGAGCCGTTTGAAGAGACTCTTCACTACTAGAAGTTTCCAAGTCAATATGGTGATGCTACTGTCTGCCCTTTTCCATATTCTTTATAAAAATATCACAGGCCATGAGGCAGTTTTAGGCTTTTTTTGATAGTTCTCTGAGGTACACAGATAAGCTAGACATGAAAATTCACAGCTGGCTTCACCTAACACTGAATTTTAAATGTAGAGTGAGGTGACTTCTCTAGAAATACAGATGAGGGGGCAGAGACACCCCCAAATCTCTAAGGGGTTCTGTGCAAATGGCACCAGATTCATGACTGTGCCTGTCCATGAAGGTAACCTTGAGGGTCCTTCAGACAAATCTTAACTGCAGTGGTATTCTTATTCTTCCTCTGGGCATTCAACAGAAAAAGGCAAGGCTTAGCCTTGCAGCAAGATGGAAAAGAGCTCAGTGGATCCCCAGTAGTCAAGGGCTATTTGGGTTAGAATTCTGGCAGACAATTTGTCACGCATATTATCTTTCTTTTGTATCATGTTCTCTGGCACTGCTATTGTCTATATTACTCTGCTGTCATTTGTTCCCTTCTAATTTGGTTTTAGACATCTTAAAAGATGGATTTTCGTTAGATACTACACAGGGAGAAGTTTAAAATAAAAAAGGTATTCTGTAAGTTTCTGCTTGATTATTTAACAAAAATTATAAATAACAGGGGACAGAAAAGCTGCCCTCTGATGAGATATCTTCTAGACTTGGCAACAGTAGGACCCAAACAGAGGTTCTAGTTTTCCTATTCCCCGTAAGTCAAATTTGAGTAGAGAGCCTTAACATCTCTTAATGCTGTTACTAGCCTAGCCTGCCCCGCATCCCACTCTGATATGCCACTGTCTGTGCCTGTCACGGCTCTGGCTTAAAGAGTTCTGACTCATCTCAGCTTTGAGGAATTAAATGGAAAGATATAAAAAAGCTCACAGATCCTGTGAAAAGGTCAGAAAATCAGACTCAGCACCCAGGTAGGGAAGAGAGGAAGCTCACAGCCCAGCTCTCATGTCACATAAACAGCGTGGCTCAGCCACTGCCTTCTCTGGGGACCCTGTGTCGTGGCTGGTACTGTTGTCCCTGGAGAGTGGTTGCCATCACCTCTAAAATGAGCCCTAACCTGTCCAGACTTCTCTATGTCATTCACTCCAATATTAAATTCCAGTGGAAACACCCAATTAGCCTCCTACCAAACACAAAGTGGTGATGTCCCCAAAATACAGGTTGGGGACTCGGGTGATAGGCAGCCAAAATACTTTAAATATTTGCTTTCTCTTCCATCCTCCTCTATTTTCTCCCTTTCTACCTTAAATCTAGTATAGAGCTTCTGGGTTTTTTCCAAAAATATTTTTTGATCCTTATAGTATTATTATTCCCATTTCACAGATAGAAAGACCAAGTGTCTTCATTCAGGATGCTATAACAAAATGCCATAGACTGAGTGGCTTAAACAACAAGCATTTATTTCTCACAGTTTCTGGAAGCTGGGAAGTCCAAGATCAAAGTGCCAGAAGATTTGGTATCTAGTGAGGGCCCACTTCCTGCTTTGTAGATGACCATGTTGTTGCTGTATCCTCATGGGTCAGAGTGAGTTCTGGTCTCTTTTTCTTCTTATAAGGGCATTAATCCCATCATGGGGGCTCTACCCGATGACCTCATCTGAACTAATCACCTCCCAAAAGCCACACCTCCAATACCATGACATTGGGGGTTAGTGCTTCAAATAGTGTCTTTTCATTTTTTTTGGGGGGGGGGTTGGTTTTTGGTTTTTAGGGAGACACAAACATTCAGTTCATAGCACCAAGTCTCAGAGAGGTTAAGTGACTATGGAAGGCCATAGAAAGTATTTGTGACGTCTATATTCTTTTGCTTCATGAATGGGTTTCCTTAATGCTACTACCCATTTTGCTTTATTTTTTATTGTTGGCTTTTTAAGTTTTTTTGTTTTCATTTTGCCACTGGAGCATTTTAAATTTTTCCAATGAGACCTTACAAGAAACCTCAATATCTCAGGCAGATCAAAGCAGAGCTGCTTGGGTTGAAGAGGAAGGGAGAACAGAACCCTGTCTGCTCGGCCTCACGCTCCTCATTTCAAACACACAAAACACCACTGAGGTTTAAACACTGCTGTTGCTCCTCTCAGGAAAAGAGGTTGGCCATTCGTGGTCCATTTCCTGTCACTGTCCCTCCAGCCCTGGGCTCAGGGACTAGAAATAGCTCTGAGTTCAAATAGAGAATTAGCTATTCATACCCAAATTTATCCATGGCCACGGTCCAACATTTCTGTTCCATAGAACTCTTGTTCATCAGGATATTAATAAATGAGAAATGAGAAAAATAAAGGTTTTGTTAATGGTGTATTTCTTATCTCAGCCAAATATGGGAAACAATAAATTTGTGAAAATGAAAAACATTTCTTACCTACATGAATACAAGGAAGTATTGTGATTCTCCAAAGAAGAGGCATAGTATCTAGAATTTTCCAAAGATTTGACCAGAGTCCTTATTTTCAAGTTGCATTTCTCAGGGCCAGTCTCTTGGAGGTTTTGGTTTCATCTTTAAATGCCTAACCATTTGGCTGTCATGGAACCAGGATGAGTTGGTTCTTAACCAACGTTTTTTTGTTGTTTTTTTTTTAAAATAAGGATTCTTGTAAAGCTTGTAAATCCCAGAAGAATTGCTAAACTCACCCAGGAAGGGTAAACCTCTATGGATCCCTTACATCTGAAAGATCTGCTTTATGTATTTCTCGGGAAGGTAAGGGTATAGACACTGCAGCTCAGAAGAACTCTGAAAAATCCTGGGCCTTGATACTCTCAAGAGAGTAACAACAGTAATTACAATTCTCTAATTAAAAGAGGTCTATAAAGTTCAATTGTGAAAGGCAGTAAGGTGAAGGGAAAATTGCTCTCAGATTCACTCTTTTTAAACACTAGTGATTATATATTTACCTCTCAGGGGAAACAAAGGTGTCTCCAAAGGTCTGATCCAAATGAAGAGAAGAACCTAAATTCTGGAGGAGAAATGATTTAGCTGGGGGGAAAGCATCTAGCTGCCCAGGGCAATTTATCCCAGGTAACAGCCATGACATCATTTTACTCTGTCAAAATCAAATGTGTAGCCTGGTTTATAAATGTCTTACAGTCCCCTGTTGCCTTTTGCCTCAAATGAAACCTGCTCAGCCTGGAATCTACTCCCTCCTTCAACTGCATCTTTTCTCACCAATTCATTTGTCGCTTAAGATAAATCAGTTACCCGGGTAGCCTGGGTGGCTCAGTTGGTTAAGTGTTCAACTCTTGGTTTTGGCTCCGTCACGATCTTGCAGTTCATGGGATTGAGCCCTGAGTCGGGCTTTTCCCTGACAGCGCGGAGCCTGCTTGGGATTCTTTCTCTCCTGTCTCTCCTCCTCCTCCTCCCTCACTCCTCTCTCTGTTTCTCTCTCTGTCTCAAAATAAGTAAAAACATAAACTTAAAAAAAAACTTAAAGATAAATCATTTACCCAATGTGAGTCTTTGGGGCTTTGTGTTTAGTGAAATTGGAGTAATCCTAACTGTTCTGTCAATTCTGAGGGTTGTGGTGAGAATCAGTTGTTTTGACCAGGACCAAGACTAGCCCACACTTGCATCTTAGTTAATTAGAAAAAGGCACCCCTTCTGCAAGTATGCGGGCGTCTGGTTCAAGCTTGGCTACTGGCATGGGCTAGACTGCAGCCCCAGGCACCCCCAGATCCTGCTACCACCCACCCAGGGGCACACCTAGTATCAACAGATGCAGAAGAACTATGTAAACTAAGAGGCGCTGTCATCAGGCAGGGCTGTGGAGAAGCACTCAGGACCAAGACCCATGTAGGATCTGGGTGTCTTTGCTGGCTCTGCCATAACAGCTGTGTGTCCTGGGCAAACTCAGTGATCTCTTCAAGCCCCCATGTTCATATATGGTAGATGAGGATGACAGCAGCTAAGATTTGAAGATTAGGTGAGATAATACCTGAAAAGTACCCAGGACGTAGTAAGTACTTGATAAATGTTAGCTCTGACGTTTGTAAAGCATGGACAAATGGATTTTCGGACATTATTGTCATTTTTATCATGACACAGATCCTTTATTCTAGCCAAATTAATCTTCTTTATATAACAACAAACTACTGGTCAATCTCTATGCCTTTCCCTATGCTGCTTTGCACTAGGAAGCAGGTCAATCCAAAGCTCTCATTTTACCATTCCCTTGGTACTTTCCCGATCACCTACATCATTCTGCAATGTTTTTGGAGACTAGTTATTGGAACTAGTTAATACCTTATGATGTAATGCTAAGGGAAAAAAAAGCAAGGTTCAAAATTGTATATTAATGACCAAAAATAAGTTTAAAAAATAGGCACACCAGTAGTCCACTCTTTGCAGAAGCTTGATATACATGAATTTCAGTTACCATGGGTTAGTTAAATAGAAACAATCTCTTGACACCTTTCAAATTTCAGTTACCCTAGTATATTAACTGTGAGTAATTGCCTAAGTAACACTTGACTGCTAGCAATTCAGTGCACAGATCACCTTGTAAATGACAGATACATATCGTGATCAGTAACCAATCACATCACTTCTTTCCAAGTCTGTCTGTCATCGGTCATGGTACACCTGTCATTTAGTTCATGTACAGACCACAGAGTATGTGATTGTGTTGCCTCCTCGTCTTCCAGTGATAAACCCACATGTCATTTTTTTTTAATTTTTTTTAACGTTTATTTTTGAGACAGAGAGAGACAGAGCAGGAACGGGGGAGGGGCAGAGAGAGAGGGAGACACAGAACCGGAAGCAGGCTCCAGACTCTGAGCCATCAGCCCAGAACCCGAGGTGGGACTCGAACTCATGGTCCGTGAGATCGTGACCTGAGCTGAAGTGGACGTTTAACCGACTGAGCCACCCAGGCGCCCCCACATGTCATTTTTAAAAAATAGTTAATTGATTGGTCGACAATGGTCAGTAGATGCTAACTGGTTGGTCATCATTGGTCAACAATGATGAAAGTGCAGCAAAGAAATGAAAAGTAGAAGTGAAATTTCAATCCATATAAGTGGAGTTATAGAAGAAATAGCTGACTATAGAGTGATTATATGTAAGTGATGGGTCACTGGGTTCTGCTCCTGAAACCAATACCACACTGTATGTTAGTTAACCTGAGTTTAAACAAATAAATTTTTTTAAATGTTATAGATAAAAAAAAAAAAAAGGAAAGAAACAACTGACTGTGGATGTTGACACTGCCACAGTTTGAGAGACCTGTGATATGGAGCCAGAGGAACTTGGGGAAGGCAAAATTGACATAAATGACGAAAGTGGTTGGGAAGAGAGGGATGGAAATGTCCTAGAGGAAGTGATGCTGGCAAAACACACTTGACATTAAAGGAACAAATGAAGATATCTCACATTGAAAGTGCAAAGAATATGGGGCGCCTGGGTGGCTCAGTCGGTTAAGTGGCCAACTTCAGCTCAGGTCATGATCTCGCAGACCGTGAGTTTGAGCCCCGCGTCGGGCTCTGTGCTGACAGTTCAGAGCCTGGAGCCTGTTTCAGATTCTGTGTCTCCCTCTCTCTGACCCTCACTCATTTATGCTCTGTCTCTCTCTGTCTCAAAAATAAATAAATGTTAAAAAATTAAAAAAAAAAAAAAAGAAAGTGCAAAGAATAAAATACTGGAAGCTGATCTAAACTGAGAGAGGAATATGACAGTTTGCCAAGGCATAGAAAGGATTGCTCTGTAATGCAAAATAGACGAGCACTACTCAGACTACTTTTCTTACATTTTTTCATAAAGAAATGAAACACTTTATTGTTCAGTGTTTCTAATATTTTAAGGGTGCTAAATTTAATGAGTACTAAAGTCACATTTTGCTATTTTCTATTTCCCTGTACATTTATTACCAACAGTAAGAGAGTTTTCAGTGTTTTGACAAAAAACCTTAAAGGTCACAGAACAACGGGATTTCCCCCCATTGATTATTAAAATGACTTTGCATGGTTTCGCTTTACATGGTAACTTTTACGGTCAAACACTATCGTGCAAGGTGACAACTGCCTGTACCTTCTCTGAATTGTAACTTATTTTAACTCTCTTCTCTGCAGTTTTTAATATTTTCAAATTGTTCTACAATTAACACTTATTACTTTTATTATCAGAGAAGAAACTGTTATTTACAATAAAAAATTGGTTTAACATTCAGCTCCATAGGGAATATTGTTGGCCCTCTCTATCCTTGGCTCAGCACCCTTTAACCAAAATATAATCAAGATATCTTGTTGCTGATATATAGTTCTATAAAGGCATTTGGATTATTGTCTGGATTTCTTTTTTTTTTTAATTTTTTTTTCAACGTTTTTTATTTATTTTTGGGACAGAGAGAGACAGAACATGAACGGGGGAGGGGCAGAGAGAGAGGGAGACACAGAATCGGAAACAGGCTCCAGGCTCCGAGCCATCAGCCCAGAGCCTGACGCGGGGCTCGAACTCACAGACCGCGAGATCGTGACCTGGCTGAAGTCGGACGCCCAACCGACTGCGCCACCCAGGCGCCCCTGGATTTCTTAATGATATCAACAAAATTAAAATTTTTGTGTATAGAGACATCATATGTATAAAGTGTTTTCCTTCCTATCCCATGGAGCCCTGAATGGTGTTCTGTATATATAATCGACGCTCAAAAAATATTTCTAACCTTCTCTCAAAAACCTGACAGCAGTAGCTGGGAGAAATTACCCCAAAAGCAGCAAGGAACATAATTAGGTGATATTTGAACACCATTTGAAGAAATTTCATGTACAATTATTTAAGTGTTTTACTCATTTAATTAAAAATTAAGTTGTTCTTCTTCAAACAACACTATCGTTGAGAGTCTAGAGGCCTTCTACGTCATGGTGGTTACATTTTTCGTTTCCACAGTAACTGTAATTCAGCCTCAGAGTCTTGACACATTTCTTTGGATTATAGCACGTGGGGTTGAATTTTTTTTTAATCTCTGTATACATACAAAAGCAAAGTTATGATCTGGAAACCACAATTTCTATTTCTTAAATAGTATTCATTAAAAATTAACAAAATATCTCACAGTTTTTAAAATGTATGCCCTTTGTTAAAAAGACACGAAATGCGATGAAAGACAAAATCCGTGCATGCCCGGTTGCAGCACCTGACGTCTTTACGGATCCACTCTCAAGTCGGCTCAGGCCCAGATGTAGGAGCTCGGGGAGGTAGACAGAGGTGGCAGGTGGATGGTGCCATTTTTGTCACTCACCTTAGTACACAGTGTGTTTCACAGTTTTAACCTAAACCACCTTCTTGTTTTTCATGGTCTCCCGAAAAATTGCATTTCATTGCAATGCCCTCAGCGTAGCGGGACAGACATCTCCGAGGCCTGTGTCACCACACCCCCGTCTCAGAAGGAGGGGAACTGGAGAACAGAGCAGGCAGAGGGGCTCTGTCCTGTTGCCAGCTAACAGCACGAGATTTCAGCATCTGACAAAAAGGTTTTTGTAGCATAGCCTCTAACCCAGCCAAAGACTCTGTCTTCCTTCCGAAATTTGATAATTGCACCTTTTCCTGAAGAATGTGAACAAATGAAAGCAAAGACACACAAATTGTAATTTCAAAATATAACTAGAATCTTGAGCTCTCCCCACCCAGCATTTTACATACATACTCCCCTGCTTGCAGGCTTATTATATGGAACCTATCACAACTGAGGCACGAATGACGGCTGGCAGTTATGTCAGTACCAGCTGAGAGTTGGCAACGTACATAAATCCCTGTGCCTTTCAGTGGTTTCCTTGAGGTCCCTGCCCTCAGGGAGGCTGTAGTCAGTATGCAAATGTGCCCACAGAGTGAACTCCTACGCTCCAATGGCAAATCCAGTTGATTCTGTTTGCTGTGCTGGGAGCTTGTGTGGCTTCATCCAGCTACACCTTGACTCCCACTTCTGGAAACCAGAACGCCTTTTTGATATTGTAAGTGCAAAATTGAAGATGGCAATTTGAAATATGTTTAGTTAGTATACATATATAAAGCCCACCTCTCCACGGCTATAAAATCTCGACTCCTCCTTCCCAAGAATAGAATCCTCGTATGTTCTGAACCAAAGATAGGGCCAAACGGGTGGGTGTTTCATAGGTGTACTTTTGGGGACAGCGAGGCAGGGAGTGTGAAATGGAAATACCAGAGGGAATTATTGATGGAACCTAGGTGAACTCATGGCCTTTCTTGTACTGTATCCAGAGACTTCCTAAGAACAGAAGTCAGTACATGATTGAATCCTCGTCCCCAGCAGGAATCCAATTCCTCATTGCACTTGGAAATGGGAAATAGGACAGGAAGGGTCCCTGTTATTTACAGGTAGCAGGACTTTGGTCAGAACTGTTAAGCAAAAGCAGGATTGACTGCTTTGAATTTTCATTTCTTCCTTCCTTGGGAGAAGGTGCTGTCAGGGAAACTGCCCAAAGCTGTGTAGAAGACAAAGAGCCGAATGATAGACTGTTGAGTTAACTCTGGGTAATCCAGCCTCAACAGAAGAGCATGGAGTCCTGCACTGTGCTGAAAATTGAAAGGGGGAGTTTGGGAGTATTCTTGAATCCTCTGTACCTCCATCCTCCTCTGGATACCCAGACTTCACAGGGACCAGTGGACCAGGGGTTCTTGGAGTAGACAGACTAAGTAGTTGCTTAGAAAATAGGTTTTGAGAGCTTATGAAAGACTTATTTTGCAAAGCTATTTCAATCCTCTTACTCTGAAATTCTGCCTTTTCGAGTTCTAGTTTTAAGCTCAGGCATTATTGCTGGAAGATCCTCTTGAGCTCAAATTTGTTTTCTGGAAATATGTATTATTAGCTCCAATTTCTCCAGATTAGTTTGTAAAACACTTTCACTTTCCCACAACGGAGACTGGGGAATAAGATACTCTGGAATAATGGCACATGAGACTGGTAGAGTTTGATTATATTAGGAAGGATGAGAACAAAACCTGCTTCCAGGGTGAACAAAAGTATGAAAGTATTTTTAACAGTGTGAAGATCTGCCCCTGGACTAACATGGCAGAAAGAAAAAGAATATTTAGGGAGGAGAACACAGGGTAAACCCTGATAGCATCAAATCCAAAGGCAAGAGGAGAGGCGCCTGGGGGGCGGGGGCGGGTTTCAACTGATTAAGCGTCCAAGTCTTGATTTCACCTCAGGTCGTGATCTCACAGTTTGTGAGTTCTAGCCCGGTGTCGGGCTCTGCGCTGATGGCGTGGAGCCTGGTTGGGATTCTCTCTCCTTCCCTCTCTCTCTGCTCTTTCCCCGACTCAGAAATAATTAAACATTAAAAAAAAAAAAAAAGAAAAGAAAAGAAGAAAAAGAAGGCAAGAGGAAAGACATCTGCATGGAAAACGCTGTTAGTCAGGGTGAATTAAAGATAATATTGCAGGTCAATTACATGCTGTGGAATAGACAACACTAATGTTTCCATTTGGTTTAGACTATGGTTCACTAACATTCTTCGGTTAATAGCTTGCTTTCCTTAAAGTCTCAGGCAAAAAAGGATCTTCAACATTCTGATTTTTTTTAATAGTAAGATATTGCCAGTGATTAATTAATGGTATCTGAATGTGAATGGACCCTAAGTTCCACAGTCTTGAATTTATAATTCCTCTCTTTTAGAGTTTGCAGTGTTTTATATGTATTTTGGGTTGTACTTGTGAAAAATGTTTTACTCCTGCCGGTGTTGAAATCATGGCTACCCGCTGTTTTCTGTAGCTGTGAAATATCATGAGTCTTGCAGCTTGCAGAACTTATGTTCTTACTGATGTACCTCTCCCGCCCCTTTGATTAAAAAGTAGCAACAGCAAGAGACAGGGCCTGGGACTGAGACCTGCCATTATTTTTATGTCTCCTTTTGTCACAGTAATTCTCCACTCAGGCTTCACATCAGAGGGAACTATGCAGCTTTTTAAATTATGGAATTTCCAGAGGGACAGCCTGGTGTGTGTGTGTGTGTGTGTGTGTGTGCGTGTGTGTGTACACATTTAAGTAATGCAGGGAATCTGATGCATAAACAGAATCAAGACTTCTCACTTTATTGATTTCAGTGAATATCTGCAAACAGTTTAAGTCTGGGATTGGAAGGTGATTTAAACCTCTCTTCTCAACTCGTACTTACCATGTAAGATCCCTGCCATCTGATCGATCAAAATACTTTGTGTGTATTCCTCTGTCTGCCTGATTGTTTCTCCTGTTGCTTGCATGAAAATTACAAGACATAGACTCCTTCATAAGTTACTCACATGGCTGGAGGTACAAAGGCTCCTAACTAATGACTTTTTAAATACACTACTTCATAAAGAGCGGGATTGTTTTGCCTCCTGCAGGTGGTGGCCTGAGCTGTGGCTGAGCCCCAAGGCTCACGGTTACGCAGTGACGCTGCTGTGGCCTGTGAACACAGCTTGCTGTGTGGGCACGTTGGTGGATGAGAGACTCATCCTGAGCAGAACCCCGCTGCCCTGGTTCAAAAGTTCATGGGCGCAGAGAGGGCGGTGGTGGACTTGAGGCCAGACAGAAATGCTTTCTTTCACCCGGGAGAATGCCGAGAAGCAACGTGGCTGCCCATTCCGCTGGACAAGACAGCACGCTGCCTGTGGACATGGGGGTCCTCAGATTTCTTGCTCTGTTTTGCAGCTTTAGACACCCCACAATAAATTGCATAACATTTGACTGACATGTAAATATTCCTTTTTTTACATTTTTTTAATGTTTATTTATTTTTGCGAGAGAGAGAGACAGAGCATGAGTGGGAGAGGGGCAGAGAGAGAGGGAGACACAGAATCTGAAGCAGGCCCCAGGCTCTGAGCTGTCAGCACAGAGCCCGACGCGGGACTCGAACTCATGGACCATGAGATCACAACCTGAGCCGAAGTCAGATGCTCAACCGACTGAGCCACCCAGGTGCCCCTAAATATTCCTTTTATAAATATGCATTTAATATATCCAGTGAGCCTAATTGCAATAGGTAAAAGAGGGCATTCACTCGTGAACTAACATAATGTAGAGTGTACCTATTCACTCAGGCATTTTTTCTAACACGTGATAAATACTGCAGTGGGTATTATCTACTCTGTGCCAAGGGATGAACTAGCTGATATGGGAACCCAGAGATCAATCAGATATGCATCATACCATAGAGTGTCTGCCTTATGTTTGTAAAGATAAAAGGTGCATATAAGTCATTAGGATACAGGGTAGAACAGAGTACAATTAAAGTTCTTTGCTATTTCAGAATAAGGAGATTGGCTCCAGCTGAAGGCAATTAAGAGAGATTCTCTGGAGGAGGTAGCATGTGCCCTGGACTGTGAGGGATAGGTAGGATTTGGACAACACTGAGCTTAGGCGAGGGGTCAGGGCGGGTGGCTTTCCAGGCATAGGGAACGGGGTGAGCAGGGGCACCAGACAGAAGATCTAGGGTGTATACAGCAAATTTGGCTAGAATGTGGGATGTGTAAGGAGGAAGGGAACCTCTGACACCTTCTGAAGGGCCACCTTGGGTAAGTTACCGAACCTCTCTGTGCCCTACTTTCCTCATCTGTAAAATGGGATAATAATAGTGCCTACTTCCCAAGGCTGCATGAGAAACAAATGAGTGAATATATGCAAAATACTTAAAATATTCCGTGGTACATAATAAGTTCTCTAAGTATTAGATCTGAGTTATTATTAATGAAAGGGGTGAAGAGATACCAAGACCAGATGAGCTCTAAGATCCCTCCAATTCTAAGGACCTAGCATGCCGACCCACTGTGAATTTTGAGTGGTCTCTGAGGGGGAAGAGGCCGACTTCCCACTAGACCTGGGGACAGTTTTGGAAAACAGTAGGGAGGAGACAGAGGCCTAGAAACAAAGAAAGCTCTGAAAACAGAGGGCTGCTGACCCTTGCTTTTGCTGTTAATATAGAGTCTGAAGAAAAGGGGGGAAAAAAGCCCTGTTATGCCATCCCTTTCTCTCCCAGTAGAGAATTCCCTTTGTGACTTTCCTTCAGCTACTCTTTTGTGTCCTTCTTTGGCCAACAAAGGATTAAAAAAAAAAAAAAAAAAAAAGAGGGGAGAGAAAAAAACAGCTTTGCTGTAGAGAGGAGGAAACAACCAAACTGAAACAAAAAGAGAAATTAAGGTTCTAATCTGTAGTCACAGAAAGTGGCCCCAGGAGCCGAACCTTTATCTGTCCCCTTCACGCTGCCCTCAGAAGCACATGAAGTCTGAGAGCTAATGAGACAGGTTGTCAGGACAGGGGTGTAGGGCAGTCTCACTGGCTTGTCGCCACATCGAGTGGCCTTTCTAAGGCAGGCAAGCTTTCCTCAGTCACTCTTGGTCTCTTTTCTTCAAAGTTGGAAGTCAGGTTCTGAATGATAAGTGACTTCCCAGGTAAAATTCTGTTAAATGCTGAAACGCGTGCCCTTAAGACCCTCCTACTTCTCTGCACCTGGTTCTCTTTGGAGGCTAGTCCTCTCTCTGAGTGACCTCCAGGTCCTCTGGCTCTGGGGAGGCAGTCAGGAGTCATGGCGTCTATGTCACCTGCCTCTGGCCAGCCTGATCTCCAGCCATCACACAGGTTCCCAACTGTTCTCACCTGAAAAAAAAAATAAATAAATAAAGTTGTCAGAAGATTTGAAATCACAAATCTGAAAGCCCCTGTGCTTTATAAATTCAAGGTGACATTGATAACTGTTTTAATTTTTTTTTTAACGTTTATTTATTTTTGAGACAGAGAGAGACAGAGCGTGAACAGGGGAGGGGCAGAGAGAGAGGGAGACACAGAATCCGAAACAGGCTCCAGGCTCTGAGCAGTCAGCACAGAGCCCGACGCGGGGCTTGAACTCACGGACCGTGAGATCATGACCTGAGCCGAAGTCAGATGCTTAACCAACTGAGCCACCCAGGCGCCCCAATAACTGTTTTAATTTTTAAAAATTACAGCCCTCTCAATTTTTTTTTCTCCAGAAAAGGCATAAAGGAGACGACAGTTTGGTTTGTATTTTATCCCTTTTCTTAGCTCAAGCTCTCCTTTGAATTGCCCAAGGGAGTGAATGACTCGAACACAGACTCAGAATTATGATAGTGGATTTTGCAAAATAAGATATGCTGACGCTCAGGGGCTTAATTTTTTGCTTCGTTCAGTAACATATTTCAGAAAAGCACCAGTAATTGGGACATAATTTATTTATCAACAGGGATCCAGACTACTCCCTTGCTGTTGATTTCTGAAATCCATTTGACTTTTGCAGAGTGCTATATCCAAGGTGAGAGAGGCTAAAAACAGACGTAGAATTACAATTACCAGAGGGAGAAGAGTTGGCCGTGGGTATTTAACCACGCTGGCAATTGGCCACCAAACTGGGTCTTTCTTCACAGCCCCTGACACATCCACTTGTGAAGGAGGTTAATAATAGCACCATACCTACACCCACACAGTTACAGCTAAATGACAATTTCCTTGATAAGCCTTTATTTTTCTGCAATTTAGAATTTAAGACCGCAATTTTATCTATATCGTCTAAGCCCTAAATTTATTTTTGGCCTTCTCTAAGAAAGTTGCACCCATTTAACTTCGCCTGACAATGTAAGAGAAAAATGTTTTTAAGAATACAGATTTTAATTAGCTAGGCAATTTGCCTTTCTCTGAACCACCAAAATGTGGCCATTGCCAAAGGCAGGGAGCCAGATGAAGTGGAGCCATGGTCAGATATGGAAGGCAATGTCAAGAGCTTGCAGCGAGCTGCAGTTGCCCATAGCCTGGGTTAGTAATGTGCGTATTATTTTAATGACTTATTAGCAATTGTCACTGAAATGAAAATTGTGCGATTTAAAAAAAAAAAGGATATTTGGGCAGCAATTTTGGGGACTTAGAGGTTAGGTATATTTTTCACCACTGACTTTCAGAAGCAGTTTGATGGCCTGCTATTGACCTTCAAGCTGCCTTTCCTAGCCCTGGGGCTTCTCCTGGCATTTCCTGGGCAGACCCCTCTCCCAGTCTCCCTTGTGCTCTGGGTAGAGCTGAAATGCAGCTTTTGGAGCCTCTGGCCTGGGTTACGTGGATGGCAAACAAACATTACTGCAAGGGAGAACCTGCTGGTTTGTAGCCCCTGGGTCTAAAATTGTTTTTGTGGTGGGAGGCTACCTTTTTGTTCCACTTTTCTATGATATCTTTGAGGAAGCTTTCACTGTCCTGGAGTTTTGGAGATGTCTTTCAGGAAAGAAGATTCTCGTGACTTCAGTAACCTACCTTCCTCCACCTCCTTAATAAGAGGAGACCTTTGCAGAAAATGATTTTGTGCCAATATTTGTTGTCCTATCTCCCAGTGGTTGCTTAGAGTTGGTGGTGAAACTACCAGGTTCAGTCACTAAAGGGCTCATGAACATATTTTGTTTGGTGCATCACAAATATCTACAGATTTAGTGAAATGCTCAAGAGCTGCCTCTAAGCTTGGGTTGCTGCTTAATAAAAACACATTTTTCTTTAATTGCTTATGCATACAATAGCACCAGTAAAACCATAAATTAGGTACTCTGACTGGGTAAAAGCCTTGAGCCACAGAAGATGTTGTGAAGCTATTATCCACAAAAGGCAAAGAGTAAGACCCCGTGTCCAGCAATATACAATGTCCCCAAATGCCTGGGCTTGATATCACTGGGCAATTATAGTCTCCATCACAGCTTAGCCATTTGGTTTATCTACCAGTTTGTTCAACAGTTGATAGCCTCTCATTTGGACTTTTAATTTTCTTTGTCCTGCCTTCCCAGTTGGATTTTAAGCACTGAGTAGACTAGTCATCGGAACCTCTTTGGCAAGCCTCATAACACCAAAATCAACTTCCTTTTTTTTTTCTTCAAAATCAACTTTTGGAGTGGAGAACCAGATATCCTGCTACTTAAAAATGTTGTCCTCAACATCCAGTTAGCTACCACTGTGCATATTCCTTTAAATGGAAATTCCTAGAAGGGGGATTGATCCCTGACAGTCACTCCTTAATGTGAATTACTTTGGTCAGATAGATGCTCCCAGAAAGAGAACTGATTGAGGAAAATGGAAGTAATTTTTGAGCAGCCAGTCCACAGAGGAAAGACTCTGGGGCAACCAGGTGTGTGTGTGTGTGTGTGTGTGTGTGTGTGTGTGTGTGTGTGTGTGAGAGAGAGAGAGAGAGAGAGAGAGAGAGAGAGAGAGAGAGAGATTATCCAGGAGAAGGAAGGGCTGGAAAGCAAATTCTCACTGATTCTGTAACTTGGTCTGTGAATCTGGTGACATAACTATGAATGGATGATTTGGAGCAAGAGTGAACAGAGTATAGCCCTGCCCCCTGATTTTGTGTGGTTCACAGGCTAAGGGTAGTTTTTACATGTTTAAGTGGTTTAAAAAAAAAAAAGAAGAAGGAAGAATACTATTTTATGACTCATTAAAATTATGCAAAATTCAAATTTCAGTTTCTATAAATAGTTTGGTCAACACACATCCATGCTGTTTCATTTATGTATCATTTATGGATGTCGTTGTGCTGTAATGGCAGAGTTGACTGCTTGCAACAGAGACAATATGGCCTGCAAAGCTCAAATATTTACCACCTGCCCTGGTAAACAAAGTCTGTCAACCCCTGACTTAGATAAAGTTTTCTTCTTTGTTTCTTTTTAGCTTTAATGCTTTTGGGTGAAAAATCGTTCACCATTCATAAAATGAGTAAACACCATTTCTTTCCTTTCATGCCTAACCATTTAGTATTGGTTAAGGTATGGTATATCTACACAATTGAATGCTATGGAATGCTTTATCGGCATGGCACTCTGTGTCCAGTATTGAATCTTCACACCCAAAAAATGTTCCAATCAAAAATATCTTAGGGGCACCTGGGTGGCTCAGTTGGTTAAGCTCTGACTTTGGCTCAGGTCATGATCTCGTGGTCCGTGAGTTCGAGCCCCGCGTCGGGCTCTGTGCTGACAGCTCAGAGCCTGGAGCCTGCTTTGGATTCTGTGTCTCCCTCTTGCTCTGCCCTCCCCTGCTTGCACTCTGTCTCTCAAAAATGAATAAAATTTAAAAGAACTTAAAAATATCTTCAAAGATCCATTCCATAATTTAGACATGTTATATCTGAGTGGTGGGGTTACAGACGGTTTCTTTTCTTAGTTTTGCTTCTCTGCATTTCTAAAATGGTTTTCAGTGAACAAATATTATCTTTATAAAAAGGAAAAAAAACTATTAAAAAAAACCTCTTTTTTCCTTGGTAGAAAAATAGAACAAAATATTACAATACATTAGGTATTTTGTGTTCTTCCCTAAGGGAAAAAGAGGAATTTTCCTGGAGATACTGGAACAGGGGCCTTAGCATCAAACTGCTCACTGGGGTTCAGAAACTAAGCCTGGGGTGACTGAGTGGCTCAGTCGGTTAAGCGTCTCACTTCGGCTCAGGTCATGATCTCACGGTTTCTGGGTTCTAGCCCCGCATTGGGCTCTGTGCTGATAGCTCAGAGCTTGGAGCCTGTTTCAGATTCTGTGTCCCCCCTTGCTCTGCCCCTCCCCCACTCATGGTCTGTCTCCCTCTGTCTCAAAAACAAACAAACATTAAAAAAAATTTAAAAAAAGAAAAAGAAACCAAGCCTTCCAGTCATTGGTTCTGTAATCTCACTCTTAGCCTGTTTTCCAAGTTCTCCAGTAAGGAAAGAAAACATCTTCTTAGGGCTTTTTCAAACATTAAATAAAATAATGCATTCGAGGGGCACCTGGGTGATTTAGCTGGTTAAGCGTTTAACTCTTAATTTCAGCTCAGGTCATGATCTCAGGGCTGTGAGACCGCATCAGCTCTGCACTGTGTGTGGAGCCTGCTTACGAGTCTCTCCCTCTTCTCTGCCCCTCTTCCTGCCTCACGTTCTCTCTCTCTCTCTCGCAAAGAAAAAATAATGCATGCAAAACAATTGGCAACCCATGTAGTGATAGGCACATAAACAATACAAAACTGTCAGTTTCCAGTCTATTTTATGAAAAGTATTTGCTATAAGGATGTCCTGCCTTCTGCATCAATTTGTCTTGTGAAAAGCGGTCCCTAAGTGAAATGTGTGGAGCGAGGAGCAGGGGAAGGCAGATGAGTGAACAGGAGGGCAGCGGGGGATGAGAGTGCCACCTGTCCTGAGGACAGTCAGAGTGGAGTGGTTCAGAAGAGACATAGGTTTTGTCATTCAGTCAGGAAGCTTCCATTACTGCCTAGAGTAGTCGGGGACAGCTAGATTGCTGGGGAGGGGGCGGGTGGTGAGCAGATGTGTATGTGTGTGACTGTGCAGGTCTTGGAGGAAAATTGTTGCGACAGTTCACTGTTTAGTTCAGCAGTTTTCAAGTGTCCATTATGTGAAAAGTGCCAGGCCTCCCAAGGTGCATAAAGCGTGGCTCCAGAGGGAGCCTCGCTTATAGGTTTAGAGAGATGACTTTGGGGAGAGGGACCGGGCAATGGATTGCTTGTGTGTCCAGCCCATTTTCCAGTAGCACTCCAAGGAATGCTTGCACACTCAGGGTTTAGCAAGAAGGAAGATGATTACTAAAATATTGTTAAAAGAGCCATGTTTTGAGGAAGTGATTGGGCCAGAAATAAAACCAGTCACTAAAAACAATCTACCGGTAACATAGGGGACTAGATGCTAAATGCTTAAGAGAATGGGAAGAGGTGAAGAGAAGATTCGTGGCCCATTGCATTTCTTTCAGTAAACACCAAGGAGCAGCTCTTGGGTAGGATAATGTCAAGTGGGAACTCTACAGGGTGCCTTATTCTTCTCGTTGTCCTCCTCGTTCTCCTGGTTTTCCGGGGAATACTGCTCTGAAACCTCATTTCCACCTTTACTCTCTCCCAGGCTCTCTCCATATCCATGCAAAGTCCCAGCCTTCTAGACCATTGCTCACTATGGACACTGGCATGTGAATATGGTTCATTCCTTGAAATGATATCCTTGAAGTGTCAATGGCCTATACGAACTGCCATCTCAAGATACATGAGGGGTAAAACCAGACCAAACCAACCACAACCATCTCTTGGTGAAGTTCACTGTGTCTCCATCCCTGCCCTCTAATGCATTACGCAGTCATTACTTTTTCTATGCTGTTCACTTCTCTGTAGGTTTCTTTACATGTATTTGTATTATGTTATTTATGCCAATTTTAGGATGGGTTTGTATAAGCAGGCCTTTGCTACATCAAACAAGAGAAATAAATCATTCTCTCTTAATGTGTTTTTGCCTGAAGAATTTAGAGTCAATGTAATTACACCGTTTATGTCTTACCCCAAAGATATATATGTTCTATTCAAATATATATTCTCTCTCTGCATCTTGGGAGGATGCAGAGAAAGAAAATATATCCTATCACAAAAGGCACTCCAGTGAAACACCATACCCCCATCTGCAGGAAAGGTACTCAATAGACAAAGACTATACAAGATTTACTCTCTGTAGGATCTGGAAGAAGGCTCTTTCTATAGCTAGGCCCCCTCTACAGTTGGAGGTGATGTGTGGACCTTGCAAGGACTGGTAATACGATGTGGGTTATGTTATACATTTTGAGACATACTGAAAAGGAAGATACTTAGAATCACAAAATAGTTTATTCATCTATAAAGGGAATTAAAGTGGGTGTGCTGGAAGGAGCTGGAACCTTGAAATCCCAGAACTTGTGTCCTTCCCACTGCTGAAGCTGGCTCTCCTGAGCCACTCTAGAGTGACTATTAATTACCCAGTTTCCACACTGCTGTCTCCAGAGGGTCAGAGAAACTGGCATCTTAACTGAAAATTGGTGATATAGCCAGAAATGAGATGGGTCAGTTTCCAGAGGCTAGGGAAAGCATGTTCCCCCTGGGGTGAGGTAAGGACCATCCTCCACCACACCCTTGCATCAGTGAGGTGCCTGGAGGTCCTCTGCAAAGAGTTAAGAATGTGGCATTCAGTCTTTAAGCACCTGGAAACAGCTCCTTGGGCTTCTGCTTTGCGGGAAGAAGGATCTTTCCATTCCATACACATACTCATACTCACATACACACAGACTCCACACATGCAGTAATAAATATAAGCATTCACAAATGCTCATGCACACACATGCGTACCCTTATAAATGCTCAGACATGCATACAGGCAGTCACACACACAAACACAAACATGCACACATGTTCAAACACACACATACGCACGTATGCACAGGCCAGCTGGCACCGTGCAGGCCCTTTCCAAGGAGCTATTTCTAGCCCCTCGCCCCCTCCCACCACCTCTGCCCTAATGATACACTGGCCTTCAGCTAATATCTAGGTGACCCTGGCTCTCCGGGGCTCAGCTCGTGAATTATTCCTAACCCAACAGCTTTAAGGTTGCATCTCTAAAACCAGCACTGAAAAGCGAGAAGGCTGATGTTGGGGAGGACAGAAGGGAATGACTCCCTTTCTCCATCTGTGAAACCGTCAGAGCAGAGGAGCTCTTCTGTCTCTTCTGACTCAGAACAAACTATGAAACTGTCAATGTTTGGGAGGCACCTTGGGGCGGAAAGTGTATTCTGCATCCAGTTTAATACAGAGGGGGCAACTGGGGCATTCGTTGATCATGGCAATCAAACAAAGAATTGGCGCCATGCCTGATGCGCTAACTTTAATCTTGACTGACACCAGGGTTCGTCTTTCGCTTTCTTTTTTTCCTTGTAAACCTGTTTTTATTTATTTCACTATTTTTCGTTACCCATTAATATAGGATTATCATAGTATTGTGCAAATTTCAAAAAAAAAAAATACAAGTTAAGCCAATATGTCTCCCACACACGGCCCCCTCCTCAGAGACGACCACTATTAGCAGGTAGCGTGTGGCCTTCCAGACTGCAGACTGTCTGGACTGTATCTTTTCCTGTCATAAATGGCACCCCACTCCATGAACTGTCTTACGACTTGCCATTTTCCCCACTTAATCGTGTGTCTTAAAGGTCTTTTTATTAAGGGATTTTTTTTTCATATGAAACGAGTCAGTGTACTTCAAGGGGGTGCCCTTTCCCCGTTTCTGCCAAGTGCCACGCTGGGCTTGCGGTTCTGTCTGCGATTCCCGATTCTGGGCTCCTGCCTTTCCCCATCTTACAGTTACAGTAGTCGCTTTGCAGCGTCTCTGGGCTCCCGCCTGTCTGCTGTGGCCGCGTGAAGGAAGCAGAGTCGTCTTACTGTAATTATTTGAGGTTCTGGGCACTTTTCTGTGCATCAAATCCAGTAACACAAAACAGAAGAAAACCATTATGCCTGAAACCCAGCTATTTACTCTCTCCCACACAGCATTTTCTGGGAAAGAGAGACTGTAGTACTCTGGGAAAGGGATCGGCCACGATGTTCAATTAGGTCCCAGAGCCATGACAAGCAGTGCGCCCTCTGGGCCCCCAGCAGGGCCATCCCAGGCAAACAGGAACTTTTACCAGGAACACTAGCCTGGTGATTAAATGACACAGATGTGATCAGACGTTGCCCCCTCAAATCCTGGTTCCATCACTAGCTCTAGAAGCTTGGGTCAGATACTTACTGTCTGCACACCTTATCTTTTTCATCTAGAAAATGGATGTCATAAAAAGTGTAGCTGTTTTGTGAGGGTTTTGTGAAGCTTAGGTGGGAGAATTCACGAAAAGTCCTTAGCACAGCGCTTGGCGTGTAGTAATTCCTCATGAAATATCAAGTGCTGAGTGAGCTTCCCCCACCCCTTCCATCTCTTAGAATCCTTCTCGGTGGTTCCACCCCCTTGCGTCTGCCCAGATAGTCACTCTTTCCCTGTTCAGGCAAGCTTACAGCAGCTGGGAACCTGCCAGCTGTTCCCAGCCTGGCCCTTCCCTGGGGGTGGGAGGGGGGGTGCTCCCTGGAATCGCCCTCACTCACCTTTTCCACAAACCTTTCAGCTTCCTCTCAGCTGCAAGCCCAGTGAGGCTTACCTCCACTCATTCATGCGTTCATTATTTGTTCTTTCAGCGTTATGTTAGCGCCTACTATGTGCCAAGCACTGATATAGGTAGTAGGGGTAGAAAGAGACACAGTCCCAGCTCTAAGGGAAGGCCAGTCTTTTGGGGGCTAGAGTCTGGGTCAATTGGCTCTACGGTGTGTGGAGACAAACACGTGCTCTGATGAGAAGTCTTGTCCAGGATGCCTCAAGGACGCACACCAGCCTTGCCGCGGACCTCTACTTTCTGGGAGACTTCTCCAACTCTCTTCCAAACCTCCCCTTGCATTTTTTTATGTCATCAGTTACGCTTTCAATTACCAAGTCTTCTTTTTTGTTCTCATTATTCTTTCTTTCATAGCGGTTCTTAAAAAGTGTATAGGAATCAGCCAGAAATGTACATTTGGACCAGGATGGATTCCAACAAGCTGAGCAGGAGCCTGGTTATGAATGTCCCAGCCTCTTGGTGTCAGGTTCTCTGTAAGAACCAAAGAGACAGTTGGCCATGCTGGTAAAGCAATCATTCATTCCTTTATTCATTGCATCAAAATTAGTGTTATGTGCTGTTGCACATTATGGTTTGGGGCAGGGAGAGGCATGATCTGTTCTTTCAAGATTTCACTAACGTGTGGAAGAAACCAGCACCTGAACAATAGCAATACCGAGGGGTAAGCTCCACATTCATCTTGCTGTGTGGATTGATCAGGAAACCACTGAGAAGAAACTGGGAAGGAGACAGGAGAAGGGGGCACAGCAGAAGAGGTCATTTGATTGCTGAGTCTTAAAGGATAAGAGGTAATTCCCAGGCAGGGAAGGAGCCGAGGAAGTAGCAAAGGGGGAATGGCATTCCTGGCAGAGAGAAAGGCATGTGTTAAATCCAAGAGGTATTAATGGGTTTATGGCCTGTTGGAGACTGGTGAGAAGTTCTGTGACTGGAACTTAGTTCACCCAGCCAGAGAGGATGGGGAGAGGCGGGCAGGAGATGGGGCTCCAGAGAGGTCGGTTAGTCTGGATTGTGCAAGACCTCATCTGCCATGTTAAGGATTAGGGCTTTATGTTTGAGGTCCTTAAACACTTCTACATGGACCCTTTTGAAAATAGGTTAAAAATTATGAACCTTCTCGTCCCCCCAAATGCCTGGATACACACACTTTCAGGGCTTGAAGGATCTGAAGCCCCTCCCTGTTCCTCGAGCTAGGCAGTGGGGAAGCCCCAGAAAATGTTAAGCAGGAATGTCACATTCAGTTGGAGGACTGGGTTCTGGCTCTTCTGCTTCCAGGTGTATGTGGCTCTAGTGACATCTCTGTGCCAGCTTCATGTCCCTGCAGCCCACCTTGGATTTCAGTGCCATTGAGGTGGACAGTTCCGTGCAAGCTCTGACGTGTCCTCACGTTGGCAGTGTGTCTTCTGTGACTCACACATAGGCTTAGTCCTGGGGCAACCCCCAAACCTGAAGACCTAAGGGTGAGGAGTGTCAGCGCATAAATGTCCCAGCCTCCCTTTTTCTGGGTTACTGTTCCTCCAACCACTTTCTGTTGTCCAAGAAATTTAAAAACTCCCTCATAAGCTGATAGCCCTATCGCATTCTCCTTTTACACCTTAAAAAAGACCACCTTTCTTGATGGTGATATTTTTCTTCCATTTATTTTTTTATAGTTTTTGAATATTCCATAATGAAACACCAGTTACTTTCATAATGAACAAAATACTTGCAAATACTACCAAGAGGGAAGACAAAACAATGTTGTATTCAGTTGGCGATTACCAGCCAGACATCTGTCTGATATTTTGTATTCCTTAGAGTAAAAAGTTTTAACTATAAACTTAAAGTTTAAAGTTTTAAACAAATATTAAATTGGGGTTGTTGAGCATTGAAAGAAATTTGAACCAGAATGGCTAACGTCCCTAAAACTGGGATTAAAGATTAAATCGCTTAAAAATCACTTTAAAATTTTTTTAAAATGTTTATTTATTTTTGAGACAGAGAGAGACAGAGCATGAATGGGGGAGGGTCAGAGAGAGGGATACACAGAATCTGAAACAGGCTCCAGATTCCGAGCTGTCAGCACAGAGCCCGATGCAGGGCTCGAACTCACAGGCCACGAGATCATGACCTGAGCCAAAGTCGGAAGCTCAACCGACTGAGCCACCCAGGTGCCCCTTAAAAATCACTTTTAATTGACCAAGTGTTTTGACATGTGCGCATGTTCCATTGCAACATTCTCTACAAAAGTCAAAATATTCAGAGTATGTGCTATGATCCTAGTTTATGTAAAAAGGGGAAATAATGCTGAGTCCTCATTTTGAAAGAGTGTGTACCCATCTTGGTACCAGGGTTACAAATGGTTAAACACTCTGCAGGACTAGGAGATCCAGGTCTACCAAGTGAACTAAAGTGTTCGTCTTTTTAAGTGGTCAGTTCATTGAAAAGAAAATTAGGGAAAACGGTTCACGGCTCTGACCTTGACTTTCCCACCTCTCTGTGCTTATGGCTTCATGTAGATAGAGTCAGAGTGTCAAAATCTACTAGCTTGCTTAAATATGGGCATATAGGACAAGTTGGATTTGGGGCTTGAAGTCAGGACACTGTGCCAAGACAAGTACAAATATTGAGAAGAAATCAAGTAGTCTTTCCATTTGCTTCTTGGTGCTGCGTTATAGGAAATCCATGTTTTGTGGTCTCTGAGCAGGGTCTCCAGAGAATATCATGGCCAGGAATCTCTTGGGAGAAGTGGAAAGGGAGGAGACTAGGGGGAAGTAGAAAGGGAAACACAAACGGGAAATAAAGAAAATTTTTTTAATGTTTATTTTTGAGTCGGGTGGGGGGGAGAGAGAGAGAGAGAGAGTGTGTGCGCACACGCGCGCAAGTGGGGGAGGGACAGAGAGAGAGAGAGAGGGAGACACAGTATCTGAAACAGGCTTCAGGCTCTGAGCTGTCAGCACAGAGCCTGACGCAGGGCTTGAACCCACGACCTGCGAGATCATGACCTGAGCTGAAGTCGGACACTTAACCGACTGAGCTACCCAGGGGGCCTAAGAAATTTTTAAATTTAAATCTTCCTAAAAGCATTATGGGGTCTTGTTTTGTTTTCATTGTTGTTGCTCTGTTTTGTTTTGCTTGATCTTGTTTTACCAGAATTTCCCACAGAAATTTGTAGAATGCCTTATAAAAAGAACTCGAAGACTAGAGAGAAAGGGCTACTTAACTATTTAATCAGTTTGTGGCAGGGTTTCAGTTCCTCCTTCAGTGGCTTTCCAGCACATTGGAATCATCAGGGCAACATTTAAAAAGACTGATGTTTGCCCACACCCCCAACCCCCACTTCAGTTTCTGATTTAATCTCGTGTGACCTTGACATCAGGATTTTGAAGATCTTCCCAAGAGATTCTGAAGTGCAGCCAAGATTGACAACCACTGTTTTTAGCCACTACCTCTCACATACTAATGTGCACACAAGTCACTGGGGGATCTGGTTAAAATGCAGATTTGAATTCAGTAGGTCTGGGGTAGGGCTCAAGTCTGCATTGGTAACAAGCTCCCAGGTGAGATACAGATGCTGCTGGTCTGAGGACCACACTCTGAGAAACAAGGGGCTAGACATCTCCGAGATCCTTTTGTGCTGTTGATGTTGTCATTCTACCAAGTTGCTGGATTTCATGCCTTTAAGTATCACTTCATTAGGACTCAAACAACTCCGAACATTGTGGTGTGAGTAACTGACGGGCTCTTATGCAGTCATGAGAAGTTATGTTTCTGAAGATTGTATAGTAATAATGAAGGAATTTTAATATCATGATGGGAAATGAAAGTAACAGTGACATAAAATTTTATGTGATCAAAAATATGTCAAACAAATAAAAAAATGCATGGAAAAACTGGGAACAATTACAACGAATGTTAACAGTGATCCTGATGGTGATATTTTTCTTCCATTTATTTTTTCTAGTTTTTGAATAGTCCATAATGAAACACCAGTAACTTTCACAATGAACAAAATAGTTGCAAAAGAAATGTCTAAATATCTCCAGGTTGAAATACCAGAGTGCGTGGAACATTTTCATATATCCAATTTTGTGTTTATCTCTGCCTTTCTTTTATATTTTTTTCCAAATTTATTAAAATGTAATTGACACATAACACTGTGTAAACTTAAGGTAAACAACATGATGATTTGATACACACATGGGTATTGCAAAATGATTACCACAATAAAGGTAGTTAACATCTCCATCATCTCATATAATGGCCTATTTATTTCTTTATTTTTGTGGTGAGACCATTTAAGATCTACTCTCTTAAAAACTTTCAAGTGTATAGTACAGTATTGTTAACATAATCCCCATGCTATACATTAAATCCCCAGAACTTTTCCACTATGTAACTATGAATTCATTTATAATTTGACCAACATTCTCCATTTCCCCCATCCCCCGGCTACTGGCAACCACCATTCTTCTCTCTGTTTCTATGTTCTGCTTTTTTTAGATTCCACATATAAATGAGATCATATAGTGTTTGTCCTTTTCTGTCTGACTTATTTCATATACTCTAATGCCCTCAGGGTCCATCCATATTGTTGCAGATGGCAGGATTTTCTTCCTTTTGTGGCTGAAGGATATTCCATTGTATATATCACATTTTTTATCCACTCATTTGTCAATGAAAACTTAGGTTGTTTCTACAATATCTTATATTAATAAAAAGTACAGCTGGTATAGATCTCTTTCACAGACAAGAAAACTAGAAGAGACAGAGCTGAGTCTAAAACTAGTCTCATGGTCATAATTAGGTTCTTTTCACCAAAACGTTCTATCTGTACAAAACATCATCTTTGTTGGCCAAGAGACACATGAAAAAGAAGGTCAGCATCGCTAATCATTAGGGAAATGCATAAAAAAAACACAATGAAGTGTCACTTCACACCAGTCAGAATGGCTAGTATCAAAAAAAAAAAAAACAACATCAAGAAATAAGAAGTGTTAGTGAAGATGTGAAGAAAAGGGAACCCTCATGCACTCTTGATGGGAACATAAATTGGTGCAGCCACTATGGAAAACGGTATAGAGGTTCCTCAAAAAATTAGAAATATTATATGACCCAATAATTCTGCTTCTGGGTATTTACTCAGAGAAAACAAAACACGAATCCAAAAAGATGTATGCATCCTCGTGTTTATTGCAGCATTATTTACAATAACCAAGATACTGAAGCAGCCTAAGTGTCCATCAGTAGATGAATGGATAAAGACAATGTAGTGTGTGTGTGTGTGTGTGTGTGTGTGTGTGTGTGTGTGTGTGATGGAATATTACTCAGCCATTAAAAAGAATGAAATCTTTCCATTTGCAACAATACGTGTAGACCTAGAAGGAATTATGCTTAGTGAAATAAGTCAGGCAGAAAAAGACAAATACCATGTTATTTCACTTACATGTGGAATATAAAAAAACAAAACATGAATAAATCAACAAAAAGAATCAGACCTATAACTACAGAAAACAAACTGGTGGTTTTGAGAGGGGAGGGGAATGGAGAGGGTAGACAAAGTAGCTGAAGGGGATTAAGAGGTACAGACTTCCAGTTAAAAAATACATAAGTCAGAGGACTGAAAATCATAGCATTGGGGATATAGTCAATAATATTGTAATAACATTGTACCGTGTGACAGATGGTGACTACACTTACACTTGTGAGCACTGAGTAGTATATAGAAGCATCAGATCACTATGTTGTACACCTGAAACTAATATGATATTGAATGTCAGCTATACTTCAATAAATAAATAAGAATGTCATCTTTGTGCTTGTTGAATAACTCAGGTAGTGCCCCGAATTGTAAGTAGTCACCTGAGACAAGGGAAGGATAGCTAGGCCAAGTACAAGGAGAGCTGAATTCTGGTCTAATCTTGCCAGGTTACTAGCTACATGACCTTTGGTACATTGCTTAAATTCACTGAGGTCTCGCTTTTCTCTTTTGTTAAATGAGTGATAATAGAAATGCCTACGTCATAGGTCATCACGGAGGTGAAATGAGGTAGCGGGCCCTCGGTGACTCATGTAACCTCTGAAGGTCTGGATTTGCTCATCCAGGATTGACAAGATTAGAAGATCTCTAAGGATCCTTCAGACTCTATCTCGTGACACTAGAGAACTGTACTTTTGGAAAATCTGGAGAAACGAGATCATGTGGCCTTTGTCTAGATGGCAAGTAAGTGCCTACAGTTCTTCGCACTGTACCGTGCAGCGAGGACAAAATGAGTAACCCGGAGGAGCGCCCGGTCAAATAATTCAATACAACATGATATGTGCCATAATGGAGATAGAGGTAAAGTGCTCCAGACTCCCAGAGTACATGTAGTAGAGATGGTGATAACGTGGGTCTTGAAAGGGAAGAGGGGGAAGAGGCACGCAGGCAGAGGAAGTTCATGGGCTAAGGCTTGGGAGCATGAAAGACCACGTGTGGTGTGGCTGGAGCAGATGTGGGTTGGGGGTTAAATCGTAGGTGCATCTGGGGTTCAGACAGTTTGTGGAGGGCCTTTTTGGCTACAATGAGGACTTTATGGTATGATCTTTGAACCAGGGAGTAGAATAACCAGATCTGTCACTTGAAAGGAAACCCTCAGAACAGTGATGAGGAAGGTGATCTGGAGGAAGGGAGGCCAGGTGGATGGAGGCCATGACAATAATCCCCGCAGTGGTGACAAACACAAAAGGGTGTATTAGAAACCCTTGATAGACCTTAATGATTGTTTGCATGGGCTGGCACGGGCAGGGAATGAGGAGACAAGGAAATTAAAGGTGCCCGTGACCCAGATAAAAAGTGCAGGAGGAGCAGGACTGGTGTGAGAAGTGCTCATACATTCGGTTTTTAGGTGGAGCGTCCAGGAAGACAGCACAGATGTGTGGGTACATGTGCCTCCAAGATGAGAGGCAGAGAGATGACAGAATCTGTACACTAGGGCAAAGTGATGGGTGGGTCAATGTTTGTCTCTGAAAATGCCAGAAGTTTCTAAGGCAGCATGTCTCCAAATGTAGGCCAAGGACAGCCTTGCCGGCATTACAGCCCCTGGTGGTGGGCTCTACCCCAGGCCTACTGAGACAGAATCAGCAGGATGAGAGACAAGCATGAGCATTTATAGCTCAGCAAGTCCTATTCTAAGCAAAAGAGCATTTTGATAAACTCATGGAAGCTATAGACTCAGTACCGTCCAATGGAAATGTAATGTCAGCTACAAACGTAGTTTTAGTTTTTCTCGTAACCATATTTTAAAAAGGTAAAAAGAAGCAAGTGCGATTAATTTTAATTATTACGTAAATAATTAATTATTTATTAAGCAATAAATTAAATAATTAATTATTTGAATTATTTTACTTAGTCCGATGCACACAAAATATTATAACTTCAACATTCATCACTGTAATAATTGTTGAGATACTTCACATTCTTTTGATCATTCTAGGTCTTCAAAAGCCAGTTGGAATTTTACACTTACAACATTCTTCAACTGAGGCTATACTATATCAAGTGCTTAATAGCCACCTATGGCTACTGCATTAGACCCTGTGGCTATAGATAGGTCCCACGACTCTGCCCTGAAAAATATATATGCACACAAAACTTTCCTAGAATTCTGGGGATTCTTATAGCCCCTGAAGTATACCTATGCTTGGTTAAGAACTCTTCCTTAGAGGCACCTGGGTGGCTCAGTCGGTTAAGCATCTAACTTCGGCTCAGGTCATGATCTTGTGGTTCATGAGTTCGAGCCCCATGTAGGGCTCTGTGCTGACAGCTGAGAGCCTGGAAACTGCTTTGGATTCTGAGTCTCCCTCTCTTTGCCCCTCCCCTTCTTGAGCTCTGTCTTTCTCATAAATTCTCTCAAAAATAAATAAACATTAAAAAAATAAATGGTAAAACAATAGTCCTTTAAAAAAAAAAAAGAACTCTTGTTTTTAGAGACTTTAGGTTTCTTGAGACTGGCTCTGGAAATCCATGGCTTTCTTCAATATTATGAGGGTTAATTTTAAATATTCTGGTTACACAGAATATAAAGTAATGTACAATCCAGAATGATAAGAATTTATTCTTGCAAATAAAAGGATTTTATAAAAGGATGTATTGCCCAAATATATCTTTTTGGTTTGTAATTCTCCGGTGGACTGTCTACACTGAAAGATGGATTTTTACGTTTTCATGGGACACTTTTGTTGCAGATTTGGTTTGTTAACCCTGTGGATATTGTTTCCAGGCCAGACAAAAGCCGAGTTATAGGCATCATTTTCTAGGTTGATAATTTTAAACCCAATTCTTAATTCTGCAAATTTTTAAAAATTGATTTTGTCGGTTTCTTTTCCCCTCACCATGGTCATATACAAATTTCAAAGAAATGGCCGGAGGCACTACTTCCTTCCCAACCGCCAATGTGTCCTCCCTTTAAAGCAGCACCCTCATAAGGGGGATTTCTTTCTGAATCTCAGGCAGAATTATTTTTAGAGGCGGCAGCATGTTATACTTGAAGGAGTGACCCTTCCTGTAACTGGCCTGTTGGGATGATCTGGCTGTGGCCTCACATAATTACAGACCTGTGCCAACAGTCTGGGGACCATCAGCATACATGTAAGGCCTCTGAATCGAGGATATTTGGTTAATTGCTCACAGGTGTTTTCTCGTGCTTGTGAATACGTGCAGCCTATGAATTTTACAAAACTTGGCAGAAAGAAGGGCCATAATGTTGAGGAGTTTCTTAGATTTACTCAGCTAATTAATCAGGCTGGGTGGGGATTTGGCTCCTCTGTTGAGGGAGCTAATGCATTTGGAATATGACTGAGGAGCAACCTATACTTTTGAAGCAGAGTTTAAGTGCAAAACAAAAGGAAACAGAGAAAAACTTTAGTAAGCTGCTGCCACCAGAAGCTTAGTGTAGTGGCCCAGCCTATTCTGGGAGCTTTGCAAAGATGGGTTGGCCTTGCCTCTGCAAAGAAATGGTGCTAGATTCTAAAACACAGCAGACCGTGTTGGGTTATGAATTTTCATTTCTAAGACTATGCCTATAGTACCAGCCACACTGTTCATTCGTTTTTCTGCTGGCTACTAATGATCATTATTGTTGGCACAATGGCCTTGAAAAGCGTAGAATGCTCATCAGAAGAATCCTATATTAGATTTATGTAGAAGTTTATCCTAAACAAGTAAGTATGACATTACTGGCTTAATATAAAATTCAAAAGAATGTCCGGATAATTGCCCCAGGTGATTTCTGTGACAGTTTATTCACGAGGAAAGAAGTATGGGGGCTAGGTTAAATGAAATGTACCTACAGCCAGTTGGAACACATCATTGCGCCCAAGAAATTAGGGGGAAAATGGTTTTGCAGTTCAGTTCAACAAGCATGGGTGAATGTCTACAAAACCCCAGGTGCTGATGTTAAGGAAGATGAAAAGGACATGGTTCCTATCCTCGAGGAGCTTAAAGTTAAGGGAAGAGAGAAAAACAAATAGAGAATGTCAATTGAATGTACTAAATGCTGTAGAAAAGTCTTGATTCAGCCATTGAATCCGGCAACCTTTCATGGAGAGCTGAAAACAACCAAGCCTGATTATGAAAGGTCAGTAAAAGTTCAGCTGAAAAAGCTGGTTTTCAGGGCAAATATTACCAGAACATGAAGAACTAAGTGGAGAGTGGATGGGTGTGAGGCTGGAGACTGAGAGATGAAAAGATGTAGGGATCTTATCAAAGATGGGGGAAACTTAAATTTGCTTATACGCTGCAGGGAAGGATCCAGCAAAGAGGAAGAGATTAGAGACATGAGCAGGTCTTGGCCAAGACTGTAGAAGACATGGGTATGAAGGACTTAGTTTGCTTCAACTGAGCAAAGGACCACAGGGTGCATGTAGAAAAGCTTGCGACACATTTGTGCTATACCACATCGCGTTTTCTGCTGAAGTAGGAGGTGACATTATCTACTTAAAAACAATGGTTCTAATCCTTGGCTGTCTACTGGAATCATCTGCGGAGCTTTTAAAAACGCCGATGCTTGGATCCATTGCCAGAGAATTTGATATAATAGGCCTGTGTTTTCAGAAGGTCTTGGGGAGCCTTTAATAGGTTGTCAAGGTTGAGAACTGCTGGCTCAGACTAGACTGAAGGGGTTGAGGAAAGTATCAAATAGTCTAGAAATTGCCACTGAGGGGAATGGAAAAGGGAATTAAGGGCGAGTGGAATCACTGTGAAGTGATGTTCAAGACCAGGTGAGTCTTCAGAGCACAGATTTATGAGAGCCCTGATCTGCAAAGGGTGATTTTGTTCTTTCTCCCCGCCACAGTGTGAGGCCAGCAAAGTAGGCTGGCGGTGGGACTGGTCCGAGGTGCGGTTTATGCAGGCTCGAGGCACAAGAAAGGGGTCAGGTCAGCTCCCTGCAGTCTAAGGCTGGGCTTGGAAGAAAGCGAGACAGGGAGCATCCCAGCCCAGTTCTGCCTCAATCCTCTATTTCCACTAGTGGAAGTTTATATCAACAGGAATCTGGACAAAAACAAAACAAAACAAAAAAACAATCAAGTAAACAAAGCACTGGGAGAAGCAACAGGACCAGACGCTTCCCCACTTATATCACTAATTGCCGGATAACCTAGAGGTGGCTGAACATGCTTCCTATAAATCTGTGTGACATTACATGTCAGAAACACATTTCACGCCCATCCCTTTTTGAAAATCACCGTTCATGCCTATGAAATAAAAAGGCAGGGCACAGTTTATGAGGGGTATGTCTTTCCCATTGGTCACAGAAAGCGTCTCCTAAATCACAGGAGTGCTATATGCTAGCTCCCTTACTTTCCACAGGGACAGGCAGCATTTTTCTTGCTAAGGTAGTGGCCTATTATTGAACTGTTTTGCATGGACACAGTGAGTCATTGTTCTGGCAGAATTCCCTGCTTTCCACACACATTTTTACCTACCTTTGGAATGTGGGAACACTGACCTTGTATATGATAGCCTGGCAGAAAAGTGGCTCTGTCAGAGGTTTTACTACTGAACAGCCCCGGGGAAGCAGGGAACAGAAGGGAAGGGAAGAAGGAGGGTGGGGAGGGCAGTGGCAGGGGATATAGAGAGAAGAAAGAGAATGGTGACCAAGAGGAACAGAAATCATTCCACCTGCAGTATTCCTCAGTATGGGAAACCTGACTGGGTAAAGCTCAATATGTTAGAGCGGTATTTCAGTAAGATGACCAACATGAAAATATACTTTTTATTAAAAAAAAAAATGAATACTATGTGTGTACATGTTTGAGACCTTAGATAAGTTACCTAACTTCCATATCCTTAAAATAGGATAATAAAGTTACTTGCCTCACAGGGTTGTTATGGGGATTAAATGAAGAAACTGGAACACTCCTGGGACATTATAAGAGAGCAGTAAATGTTAATTGTTGTTATTGTTTTTCTATATTTGGCAACTCTGAACTTGAGAACCTTAAACTACTTTTCCTAACTTATTTTTTTTCCTTTAAACTGCTTTACTGTCTGTGAAAGGGGGATGCAATCATCTGGTCAATAGGTACATAAATTTAAGGGTATTAGAATACTCATGCACTTTTTTTTTTTTAATTTTTTAAATATTTATTTATTTTTGAAAGAGAGTGAGAGAGTGGGGGAGGGGTAGTGAGAGAAGGAAACACAGAATCGGAAGCAGGCTCCAGGCTCTGAGCTGTCAGCACAGAGCCTGACACGGGGCTTGAACTCATGAACTGTGAGGTCATGACTTGAGCCAAAGTCGGACGCTCAGCCGACTGAGCCACCCAGGAGCCCCTAGAATACTCATGCACTTTAAAGAAAAAAACATGCAATGTACAGATGCATCACAGTGATGATCCATTTGTTCACAGGTATTGATTGAAAGCATATTAATGTTTTATATGCCTCTCTGAACTAGGACATGCATGGTATCTGCCCTCATAGAATTTATAGTCTTCAGGAGAAGTTAAACATTATATATAGTACAATAAACAATATTATTATCATACAACATAAATACACAAATCCCCAATCGATTGTGGTAAGCGTATTGAGAGAAGAAAGCCAGTTATTATATTTAGGAGTGGAACTACATTATACTATATTTAATGGGAACTACATTAGTTTGGGTACAAAACTTTCCAAGGATTGACATTTAGTTAAGACCTATCTGAGGATGAAAAGAAACTAGTGAGTGTCTGGGGCAGGGGTGTGGGGGTAAAGGGGCGGAGGAAATGTTCCACATCATTTCACATACCAAAAGAAGGCCAAAGGCAGCTAGAGTTTAGGGAGCCAAGAGAGAAGGGGCAATAGATCTAGACCTGTATTAAGGAATTTGGAACAAGAGCACAACTTGCCCATGTTACTTGTTTCAAGGGTTGCTCTGGTTGCTGGATTGGAGGGAGGCAAGTGTGGAAGAAGAGAGACCAGGTGGGAGGCTACTGATGAGTAGCCCAGCAAAGAACTGATGGTGGTTTGGGTGGGCCGGAGTAGATGGAGATGGGAAGCAAAATAGGCAGAGTCAAAATAGACTGTGGGAGTGAAATTGACAGGACTTGGTAATAGATTGAATGTGAATGTAGATGGTGCAGCCACTGACAGAAATGAGGAAGTCTGTAGGAGGAACAGGTCTGGTAGGGAAGATGATTACTTGTGATTTGCTGTCAGAATCATTTAATTGCAATGCAAATGGTTTTAACCCATTGCAATCAACAGATAATTATTGTAATACAATTATGAATGTATATATTTTGTAGAACTGACGAGGTTTCATCTGGTGCAGATATATATAAAGTTGTAATATTAAGGAAGTCCAGCTGATCCTTAGAATCCCTATGTTTAAACTGTTTCAAACGATTGTGAGGCAAAAAAATATAATCAGTACTGTCAGTTTAGTACCCGCTTGACTATTATTTTGACATCATTTAAACTTAACTATGGAGAGTACAGCTCTGAACACAGAGCAAAAATTTCTCATGACAGAAGTTCTATACTGAAACCTCTTGGTCTTGGTTCTGGAAAATGAAGAGGCTTCTGGTATTTTATATTAAAACATGAATATTCCTCATATCTATACAAAAGCTGAGCAGGATGAAAGAACACTCATTTTTAACAAATGCACAGGAGGCCAGGGCTCAACAAGTGACCAGCTGTTACAGTATCCCTTCCACAAGCATGTGGTGTGGGGGGCTGTTTATTAAATAGCACAGTTGGGCTTTGAGGTGTGAAGAAAAAGGAGGGGGAGAAAAAAGGAAGAAGAATAAAGAGGACAAGAATGGCAAACAAGAGGGGGAGGTGGAAGGATAGAGGGAAGAGGGAAAAAAGGGGGAGGGAGAAGGAGGGAAATGAAGGAAGAAAAGGAGGAAGAAAAAAAAAAAAAGAGAAAATCCTGACATTCACTTCTAATAAATCTGAGGCCAATATACAAAGAAAAAATGCCATTTGGAAGAGCTGTCATAAATATGATCAGAAAGATTTCTTCTCAATTACCCCATAAAACAAATCTTCCTACCATCACCACCTTCCCTAACTACTCTTCAGGGGCCAGAGACAGATGGGGAATCAGAGAATATACCAGACTCAGAGCATAAAGGTTTATAGCTAATGGACAGTTTATGACTGGAACCTAGGACACAGATCAGTCCAGATGTTTGGGGAGCTCTGTACTTTCCAACAGCTGGTCCACTGTACCTACCCAAATTACGTCAGCTGCTTTGTATACTTTTTGGAATATCTAAAACATCTCATCAGCTGGATTCCATGTGTTTTCTTTGGGGATACATCAGTACTCCATGAAAAACAAAACAAAACAAAACAAAGGTTAGAAGGTGAAAAGAAAGGCGGACTTGAGAAAAACAGACCAGGTCTTTGCTTATGACAACTGTATTCAAGTTGTCTCAGAAGACAAACAGGAATTATCCCTGTGGTCACCATGTCGCACATACCCTTTTCACTTTCTGAGGTGACTGGTAAATAGCTGTGTGACAGGGCAAATTCATTCACCTCCAGGAGCCCCAGGTCCTTCATTATAAGATGAAGTGACTGAACTAAATGGTGTCCATAAGACTTCTTCCAGGTCTGTCATTTGACTTTGACTTGCCTCCCTGGGAACGCTGTGTTCAAACCCCATGGGAATTGGCTTGACTTGCACTGTGGAGGTCATCCAAACCCGATTTCCACTCAGCTTGTTCTGTGATTTCTACTTTTAAGTCGGCCTGGGAACTTCTCCTCTAAAATTTACAACTGGATGAAATAAATCCATCAAGGGCAGCTAATTAGCACGAATATAGTTGCCAGCAGTAACTTATGAGGGAAATTCTGTAAGGATGAAGGGAAATGATTCTTCCCAGACACAAGAAAAGTTCCACTGATTTGGCACACAGTTGGGAATTAGTTGCCAAGACGTAGGGCGGAAAGGTGATTACTAGGTCTTTTTCTCTGAGAAAGGTATGATTCCAAAGTGGAAATGGACAAAAGGGCCCCTGTGTCCTTCTATTTAGGATGAAGTTAGACTACACCAGTCAGACCTATGTATGGGCCATCAAGGCAGGGCTTCTGGAACCAGCAGCTGAGAGTCATCATCCCTTGCTCCTAAGGATGTCACCCTTCCCAGGAAGCCTTGCCCACCTACCAGCCTTTCTCTGGCTTGCTGAGCAGTGGCTGTCCAGCCCAGCAGAATCTGGCAAAACAGGGTAACTCACAGACCAAAGCCACCACTGCTCCAATGGGACTCAGCTATTTCCAAGGGCTCCCTCTGAACATGAGTGACCACAGCTCCTATGGGCCAAGATTCCCAAGCCGTGTTCCCGACACATGGCCGGTTGCAAGCCGGCACCAGCCTTAGAGAGCTGGGCAGTGCACCCACACTTGTCCTCAAGTTCTGACTTTTCCAGAGACGGTCCCCAAGCAGGAAGTAGTAAATTCAGGGAGAAGCGGCATCTAGGCCAGCTGACTTTCCAGAGTTTGCTGATAGAATCAACTTTGTTTGCTGCAGTGGGGCTCTCACATCACCACATTCCAGGGCTGAAGTATAATTACTTTAAACACAGAGTGGCATTTAACCAAGCCACTGTTTATGTGCCTAAATCAGCACTCCGAGGAAACTGCCTTTTAAATCAACTTTTTGATGTTGCCTCGACAGTGCATGTGACTTTGGCAGGGAAAATAAGCCTGGTTATTTGCGCTTGACGTATGACTCAAAGGCTCTGAAGTGCTGTGCTGGATCCAGTAGCCTGCCCACAATGAAGCTGTCTTCTTGTCCTCGCTGGGCCAGCCATGCCAAGCAGCTTCACGTGGGGGTGGTCTTCTGCCTTGCTTTCCTGCTTGTCTTTCTGTCACATTGATGAACTGACACAGTATGACCCACCAAGATGAAGCTATTGCATGGATAACACTTCCTTAGTCCACCGGCACCTCCAGATGCAGTGTTTTACCCAAAGGACAGGCACCCGGGTGGTCTTTTTAACCAGGCTTTCCTGCTGCTCCTTCCTAGGTTGGTTAAGAAGGATCTTTGTGAAAGCAGACCAGAAAGGACTAACTCTAGTGGATTACGTGGTATTACTTACAGATTCTTGGGTCCCTAAACAGAAGATGCCTGGGACACCTGGGTGGCTCAGTCGGTTGAGCGTCTGGCTTCGGCTCAGGTCATGATCTCACAGTTTGTGAGTTCGAACCCTGCGTCGGGCTCTGTGCTGACAGCTCAGAGCCTGGAGCCTGCTTCGGATTCTGTGTCTCCCTCTCTCTCTCTGCTCCTCCCCTGCTCATGCTCTGTCTCTCTCTCTCCTTCAAAAATAAATAAAAACACCAAAAAAAAAAATTTTAAACAGAAGATGCCTTACACAGCAATGACTAATTTTTATAAGATTTAATTTATATTTAAAAATGACTTCTAGGGAGATAAAATAAAAACCCGCACAACAGTACCTTTCCTTGCAACCCACTCTAAGTAGGTCGATGTGATTACCCCCACTTTAAGATCAGGAAACAGAGATTCTCCCAGGTCCAACGGGGGCAGAAAGGCAAGGAAGTTGCAAAAGTTGGAGTGGAAAGACTCTACCTGGTCCCAGCGTGTACAGTTCCAGAGGTGACCGACATAAATAGGGTGAGCATTTAATTGACGGTGCAGAGCGGGACTGTTTTGTTTTGTTTTGTTTTCAGAATGAAAAGGGAATTATTAAAATTTAAACAGGAATAACAGGCATAACCTGGGGCTTTCTGGCAAACCCGGATGTGTATCCCAGTCATCCTGCAGCCTTCATCGGTGATGCCATATCTGGGTGAGCCCTGAAGCCAGTGAAGCTTCTGGTCCCTAACTCACACGGGTCCCTGTGCATGCTGGGAGTGGCCTGGACTTGTAGAGCGTTGTAGGTGTGTAGTGAAAACTAGACCATGATCAGGAAGCGTTTCTGTGTAAAGCATCCCTGATAATTCCCCTGAAGATGTTTTTGGAAAAGTTCCAAATCCCCAAGGCTTCAGTTACCTGTTGTGATTTCTTTCCTAAGTAATTGTTCATCCGTGGCCTTAATTTTGCACACATGATTTGTTATGCTTTTATTTATTTATTCTTATTGTTTTAATGCTTATTTATTTTTGAGGAGAGAGAGGGGAGGGGCAGAGAAAGAGGGAGACAGAGGATTCAAAGTGGGCTCTGTGCTGAGAGTGGAGAGCCCAAGGTGGGGCTCAAACTCATGAGCTGTGAGTTCATGACCTGAGCCGAAGTCAGACACAATTGACTAAGCCACCCAGTTGCCCCCTCTTTTTTTTCTTCTTTTTTTAGAGAGCATCCTTCTCCGCACCCTCTGATTCCTACACAAATTGTATGAGCCTCAAGTTCCACAGTTTGTGGTAAGGGCACCTGCTCAGGTGGCACAGCCTGGGGAGAGAAGTAGGGACCAGCATCATCCCAGTAGGGTGTAAATCACATTATTTCTTACTCTCATCATATTTATACCAATGTAATTAGGATGAAATGATCACTAAAGGCAGCTCTAAGAGAAGAAAATCAATCTCCCAGCTGGAGCTGAGGGTCATAGACAAAAGAAAGAGGTAACAGTGGCCTTGCTTTTGAGTCCTTGGTTATAGGAAGAAATGTAGGAGAAAATGGTGCATTGCATGTTTGTGAGCTTCAAGTCCTTTTATATTACTCAGTGATAGGGCTATTTCCTGCCTGAGAACTTTACTCTGAGTCAGTCCTTGACCCTGCTTCTGCTGCTGCCCAACCCCCAACACATACATACTCTGCTCAGGTTCTAGTGTATTTGCTCCTATTCACAATACCCTGAAGATTCATCCGGACCAAGCCTTAGGAGACCTTCAATCTAATTCTTTGTCTGCACTGACTCATTTTCTGGCTTTGTCATTTTTCATAAGCTCTTCAGTTCTCTTGGATGTGCGATGAAAATGATTTAATACCTCAAGAAATAGGAGATCAAATTTTGCTCCTCAAAAAAAATAGGTCAGATCTGAAAATCAGCTGCCCTCTACACACGTGTTAAAATACCTTTGCTCTATGGACCGTGAGAAAGGTATAGGTGATTGTTCAAACAGAACAACACAAAAATGATCTTGGCAGAATTCCTTTTCATACTTCAAGAAATCAGGGGCACCTGGGTGGCTCAGTCGGTTGAGCGTCCAACTTTGACTCAGGTCATGACCTTGCGGTTTGTCAGTTCAAGCCCCTCATCGGTTTCTGTGCTGACAGCTCAGAGCCTGGAGCCTGCTTCGGATTCTGTGTCTCCCTTCTTTCTCTGCCCCTCCCCAGCTCATGCTCTGTTTCTCTAAAAAATAAATAAACATTAAAAACATAAATAAAAAAAAAAAAGAAATGAAATGAGGTGCTCTCATTTCGTTACCACCTGGGTACACTGGAGAATCTATGCCTCAAAGAGCTATGCATTCTGAACCATCTGCCATCGTGTTTCCTATCCTTAAAATGGGCTCCTGAATTCCACAGGTCCAAACAGTCAAAATTCATTATATTGTATAACCAGAGTACAGCTGATGACTCAGAGCTAAATCCTGACAATCACTCAGCCCTCTCTGTCACCCAGCTCTGTCACCTTTCCTATCTTTGTGAAGGTCATGCACATTTTCTCATCCCTCTGGACATGCTTTTCTCCTATTAGAAAGCTGCTTTACCTCTTCTCCACCTGGACTGTACTCCTTGTTGTCTTTCAGAGTTTTCCCGGCTATCACAGTTTCTGGGAAGACTTCACCGTTGCTGTCTTCCTCCCGTCACCGTTAACACCTAGTTCACGATCATATCATATTTCTCTATACCGTATCATCAAGTTTTATTGACTGGACCATGAGCAATCTCAGTAAACACTGCATTTACTGTAGTTGCAGTAGACATCCAATAAATGTTGAATAAATGAACAAGTGAATGAAAGCAAGATGGCATTAGAGAGCACTTATAAGGCAAGAACTGTGGTTTAGTGGTTCCGGAAATAGATTAAAAGAATTTCCTATGAACCTTACTCCGGTGTTTCCCAACTTAGAAACAGTAGCCCCTATTGGGAACACCATATGGACAATACTATTCACCAGCTGGGATAAAAAATTTCAAGGGTCTCCCAGACCTTTGATCTATCAAGGGTAAGTTAGAATCTCCAATTTCTGAAACTTTCCCTTACCGCCTTCATTCCTGCCCGTATTAGTGCTGCCTTCCTACAGGTGCCTGGATGGCTCAATCAGTTAAGTGCCCAACTCCTGAGTTTAGCTCAGGTCATGATCTCATGGTTCATGAATTCAGGCCCTGCATCAGGCTCTGCACTGACAGTGAGGAGCCTGCTCTCTCTCCCTCTCTCTCTCTCTGCCTTTCCCCCTCAAAAAATAAATAAATAAACTTAAAAAATATATATTGCTGCCTTCCTAAAAGCAAGATGAATTTGTAGGATGAGTGTATATGATTGTTTTATCCCATTGTGGAATATATATGTCTATTCCATTGCTCCATCTTTAAAAAAAATTTTTTTAACATTTATTTATTTTGGGGAGACACAGAGAGACAGAGTACAAGTGGGGGAGGGACAGAAGAGAGGGAGACAAAGAATCTGAAGCAAGCTCCAGACTCTGAGCTGTCAGCACAGAGCCCAATGTGCAGCTCAAACTCATGAACTGTGAGATCCGTGAGATCATGACCTGAGCTGAAGTCGGACGCTTAACCGACTGAGCCACCCAGGCATCCCCTACTGCTCTGTCTTTCATAAAATGGCTCTGCTAGGCTCTGCTTAGCCAGGGACATGGGCACTGTCTAGATCTGCTTCAGTCCAGCCTTAGGGGCCCAGAGTGGTGTTCTTTACTTGCCCTTCTAAACTGCAGGCACTGAGACAGCTAAACATCAGCACCAATCTTTTAAGCTCAGCAAGTTAGTAAAATGAATTTTTTAAATCCAAATTAGAGCTGAGGGAGCTTGGGAACATTTGTCTGGAATGCTAACTTGCCTTCATAAAACTCACTAAAATAATTGCTCACCCCCATCTTGTTCGATCGAAACTATAATTAAACACATTGGAGATTTTTCAAGTTGTCCAGGTAGCAGGAAAACTATAAGGACAGTAAAAAAAAAATTACACTATATCTAGCAACTGTACTTGAAAACTATAAAGAGTGTTAATACCATCTCTCCTGTTATACTAAAAATTCCCAACATTGTTATAGTTTTAAAACATCATTTGCCACTCACCCTGTCGCCAGCATTGTGTGTGCTGAAGGGGATGAAACAGAGTAGTTTGGGAGTACTTTCAGTACCCAGATCAGTAATTTGAACACTTGGTGTCTTACTTCCAACAATCCACATATTTAGAATGGGATGAATTTGTGTGTGTGGAGGGGGAGATGATTATATATTTTTCCCATTTAGCTGAAACTAATTCAGAAGAGCTTCAATAATTTCTGCTGTTGCGTTTTCAGAGAATAAATGACTGAAACTGAAAACAAAACCCAGAAATTCTGATTTCTAACCCTACATTTGTCCTATGACCCTTCTGGGATTCCCCTGACTTCTTCCGTTCCATTCCGTTCCGTTCCCTTCCCTTCCCTTTCCTTTCTTTTTTTCCCTTTCTTTTCTTTTCTTCTTCTTATATGCTGGCAAAAAAAAAAAAAAAAAATAGACAGATTTTTACCCAAGACAGGAAGCAGTACCTGAGTAACTATTCCCTGGACCCTGACTGGAATGGAATCTCCTTAGTGTCACAGGCTGCCATAGGATATGTCACTGTAACATTCAAATCTTTTTGCTCCCCAGCAGAAACCCCATCACACTGACCCATCACAGGTGGGTGTCCTCACTGTTCTTCAATGCAACATGCCCATTCTTACTTCCGGGTCTTTGTAGAATGCTCTTGTCTCTCTTCTCTGCTATCCAAACCGTGCCTTCTGTGAGGCCCACCTAGGCCTGGCTTCATTTGAGGAAGCTATACCCATTCTCATCAGCTCATAACTGCCCCTCTCTATATTCCCTTAGCATATACTGTCTAAGTCATTCTTTTTATCACTTAATTCTGTTCTTTTCTCTTTACTGAATTAGGAGCTCCTGATGAACAAGGTTCATGTCTTATTTGGGGGGAGGGGTTGTCATATCCTAGGTTTATTTAGGCATGAAGTAGGCAACTGACAGTGTTTGTTTAAGTGGCCAAAAAAAAAGAAAAAATCTAATCCTTGTTGATACTCCCAGATTTGGTGAAGAGCAAGATAGCATGATGGAAAGCACATGAGTTCTGAGTCAGACAGAATTTTTTAATCTCCCTTGTCCTTAGGTATTTGGTTTTTTCCCCATCAATAGGAATAAGAAGACTTAACTTGCCTAGTTATCAGGATTAGAAATAAGAAATGTGAAATTCCACATACAGCGCCTTCTATATAGTAGGTTCTCAATATATTGGAGTTATTACTGGTTATGAAACCGAGACCTGGAAATAATGATCCTATTTTCTGTTAATTTACCAAACAGATTAAAGAGTTTTGAGATTTCTTTTACTTAGGGAAAATAAAAATCATTGAGTGCCATCACTTGCACTCACGATCAGAGAATTCTAGAGGGAAAATGGGAAAGATTGCAGTATGTCCCAGGCTTGCCTGTGCAACTTCTTATCATCATTAATCTGGGGACTGGGTTGTTTTGCACAGTTAATATAGCAGCAGTCACATCTCCACAATGAAAGATTTTAAATCATATTCCTCTGTAAATCATTCATTCCATTCTCAGGATTTCTCCTCTGCTACTCTTGCCTGATGCCAGATTAAGAAGATAAACAATTCTGAAACATACTGAAGAGAGATTTTAAAGGGATTTGATATATAATGACGTGCCTTAAGTAAAAGGATGAGTTTTAGTTACTTGAAATACACGCATGTATCCACCACATGATAATGTCACTGATCCATCATCTCATGTCTCTTCTTCAGTGGAAGTGATGCCAAAATCTTTGCATTAAATGTAAAGTAAACAAAACTGCTCCTTAATTGGCTCTGATGACCGGGTAAGCTAAATACAAATGGTCCTTTTATTTTCAGCCACTCCAGTGATTTCCAGAAAATGAAGAGTCTGAATTGTTCTGGCTGTCTGGAGCCTATAGCTAGAGCTCAGGTAAGTACCCTATAAAAGAAGAGAGTCCTGTTCAAGAGAGTCTTATAACCTGGTGAACAATTTATAAAGCGCTGAAGAGGAGCCCAGGACAGAAATGTACAGAGAACCAACTTATTGGCTATTCTTGAGTGAGACATATGCCATGTCCCCTGTGGCTTCTCCATTTTTTAAAAAATGAGGGTGACAGTTTTTGCAAGATATTATCAGGAGGTCTGTTTAGATGTACGGTGTAGTGACTGAAGACACTGGCTTCGGAGTCAGAAAGACCTGGACTTGAATCCTGGTTATGTTGCTTATCAACTGTCACTTTGAGCAGAAAACCTCTGTGTTATTTTTCTCATTTGTAAAAAATGCGAGTAATTATTCCTCCTACTCATAAGATTAAATAAGGTGCCTGGGACATCAGAATAGATCAGTTACTATTAGCTATTATTTGTAAAATACTATAAGCTTCTTATAGAAAAGAAGCCCATATGATTCAATATCTGAATTATTCACCTGGCAGGTACAGGTTTGGGAGGGTATTTTCAATTTTTTAAAAGTAGATTTTATGGGGCGCCTGGGTGGCTCAGTCGGTTAAGCGTCCGACTTCGGCTCAGGTCAGGATCTCGCGGTTCGTGAGTTCAAGCCCCGCGTCGGGCTCTGTGCTGACAGCTCAGAGCCTGGAGCCTGTTTCAGATTCTGTGTCTCCCTCTCTCTCTCTGACCCTCCCCCATTCATGCTCTGTCTCTCTCTGTCTCAAAAATAAATAAACGTTAAAAAAATTTTTTTTTTAAAAAGTAGATTTTAAATAGGCTTTTACTTTAAATAAGTACCATATGCCAAATTATGGTTTAGTTGACTCATACATTCCTGATTATTCTTGATATGACTGTAGAATGGCAACCATCAGTATTAGGAGTATATCACATTTATCTGCATGAAAACAGTGCTTCCTCTCTCTGGATAATTTTACTCTGAAATACTGGGGCTGAATGAAGTGAACAGGAGAATTATTAAATTATCAAGTTCCAAAATAGTCAAGCTTCACTATTCTTTGAGATTCTCATCCACATTCACTTTCTTCCACAATGTAAGTTGCGAATTAATAACCTTAGCTTCTCAGGTATAAGTTTGTGAATGAGACCTAGAAAGAGGTTTATGAATTTCATTAGTATAAGGAAAATAATGATTGAAGCATAGGGTTTTCCTTGGTTTAAACTATTACATGTAAGGGTTAAGATACTTCAGAAGGTCTAGTCAGATAGGACACCCTGGTGCACAGATGACTGAAGGACTAACAGATAGCAAAGCACAGCCCAAGGAGGTTGGAAATCAAGGAAAAGGAAGAGTGAGGGAGAGGTGAGGCAAAGAGAAACTTCTGGGCAAGATGAAAAATGGTGGGATGGCTATCTTGGGTCCAGGTCCTCAAAAGACCAGACCATACAGGCATCCTACTGTCTCCATTCCTGCTATTGATAAACAGAAGTAGCTCTGGAATGCTCATCTCTCTCCTGTGGCTACCATCACCCAATCCTGCTTCTCCCCTTGCTCACCACCCCATTCCTTACCCAGTTGGAAAGTTGGAGCTTTGGAGTTGTTTATAATCAAAGTCATGAAATAATAATATTTGAGCTTAAAAAATTTTTTTAATATTTTATTTGTTTTTGAGAGAGACAGAGTGTGTGTGTGTGTATGTGTGTGTGAGCAGGGGAGGGACAGAGAGAGGAGACCAGAATCTGAAACAGGCTCCAGGCTCCAAGCTGTCAGCACAGAGCCCCATGCGGGGCCCATGAACCATGAGATCATGACCTGAGGTGAAGTTGGCTGCATAACCAACAGAGCCACCCAGGCGCTCCAATATTTGAGCTTAAAGACAGATGTGGGACTGTTTCCAAGAATACAGCCTGTTGATGATATCCTCTACAATCTCTGACTGTTACTTTTGATGTAGAGATCATCTCATTAACTGCATAATGATAAATATTTTTTTAAACAACTTTATAGAGGAATAATTGACATATTATAAAATCTGTTTTAGGTGCATCTATAATTTCATGACTTTTTAATAAACTTAGAGTTATTTAATCATCACCACAATCCACTTTGAGGACATTTCCAACATCTCTCCAAAAATCTTTTATCTCTGTTTTCAGTTAATCCCTATTTCTACACTTGACCCCAGGTGACTACCAATATCTTCTCTGTCTCTATAGATTTGCCTTTTCTAGACATTTAAATGGAATCATCCAGTAGGTCTTTTGCATCTGACTTCTTTCACTTAACATAATGTTTTTGAATTTTATACTTGTTGCAGTCGTTTGTTCCTTTTTACTGCTGAATACTATTCCACTGTCCATGTACCAAATGATAGACATTTGGATTGTTTCTAGTCTTTTGCTATTATAAATAATGCTGCTATGAACAGTCACATACATGCCTTTGTGTGGATATTTGTTTTCATTTCTCTGGGGTAGATTCCTAAGAACAAAATCGCTGGGTGAGGTGGTAGGTTTAACTTCTTAAGAAACCACCAAATTATTTTTCAAACTGAAAAATATATTTTACCCACCTGTGGGCAACATAAGAGGATTCCGGTTTCTCCACATCCTTGTCAACACTTGCTATTGTCAGTCACTTCAATTATGCTCATACAGTAGCATCACAAACATTCCTCATGGACCAGAGTCTCCTTACAACTCGAAACAGGCCCTTTGATGTCTATACAAGCAGAAAAGGAATGCTTAGTTTCCATTACTTGTTTTGGCCAATTAGAATAAGTTAAAAACAAAAGCAAAAACCTAGTACTTGATGTGGGCAGGAGTAGAGGCTCCGTGCTCACCTGTATTCTTCCTCCAGCTACCTGGACAGCTGCTTCTCCAATAGATTCTCATCTGCTCTGACAAATTGAAGCAGATCCCTTTAGGATAAGCCTTTCATGGTGCTATATCCTGGTATCATGTCAAAGAAAAGCCCACACATTCAGGGAAGTCATGTATTCTTGATTTTCTTCCTGAAATGATGGAATCGAGTGATAAATAATGCAAGCAGAGGAAAAGAAAAGAAAGCAAAGAGCTCAACATCTGCCAATTGCCCACATACTGGATATGAGATGAGCATTTTCATATTTTTCATATGGTGAAATTCTCATAATCCTTGAGGTAATTTTACAATCACCATTCCACAGGTGAAGAGAGGTTAGGTAAATAGCATAAGGACACACACTTAGTAAGTGAAGCTGGGTTTTAAGCCCAGGTCACCTAGTTGGAATCCAATTTTATTTCACTGTGCCAACTGAGAGGAAAAAAACAAAGGATGAAAATTCTGATGAGCAGGGGGAAAAGTTAATGTAAATGCTAACTAATGAGAAAATATAACAATGAGATTTACAGTGGTCAGTGGTCAATTATTATAACTACATTGTACAGCCAATAATTATCTTGTGGTCCAGGCCTTATTTCCTTATTTCTGTAGTTGGGTGCCATATATATATATATATATATATATATACACACACACACACACACACACACACACACACACACACACACACAAAGTTCAAACCTTGGGGAGGAGGAATCAATCTCACAGCTTCAGGAGGAATGGGGAGAAATGGTGTTCTTGTTTATTGAATAGGCATTTTGATTTTTCCCCCAGCTGAGAAAAGATTGTTCATCCCAAGTACTTGCCCAGATAGTGCAGCGAAAATCCACAGAGACATTTTTACCACCCAGAGTGAGGAACTAAGAAGTTCCAGAATTAAACTGGTACATTTTTTGAGTAATAGTTCTGCTTCCCTCGGGTGAGTGGAATCTTTACTGATGTCATTGCCACCCACCACCACCTGGCATCCCTGCATGGTGGCGGTCACAGCAGTGTATAGATGGAGAGGAGCAGTTAGAAGATGCTACAGGGCGCTTGGAGGAACTCTCTCTCTCTCAAGACAACAAAAACATACATTTACAGATTTCAGAGTGGAGGCCTCCTTAATCTTTGTCTTTAGGAATATTTGATTTATGTGTTTCTTACTTCATTTGTTTTTCATATATGTTTATGTGATCACCATGAAAGAAAAAGTGAGAACTCATCTTTATGATGCCTAGTTTCTTTTGTTTTTAATTTTTTTTTAACGTTTATTTATTTTTGAGACAGAGACAGAGCATGAACAGGGGAGGGGCAGAGAGAGAGGAGACACAGAATCTGAAACAGTCTCCAGGCTCTGAGCTGTCAGCACAGAGCCCGACGCAGGGCTCGAACTCACGGACCGTGAGATCATGACCTGAGCCGAAGTCGGACGCTTAACCGACCAAGCCACCCAGGCGCCCCTATGATGCCTAGTTTCAACGGAAATGTCCCTATTTCCTGAAGTTCTTCTATTCCTTAGAGCACCAAGTTAGAGGTTGTTCAGGCAAGGGTTAGAAATGTGGTAAAAGGGACAGGGGTTGGGAGATGAGAATATGAGTGATACATTCTGAAATTACTCTTTCTCTAGCGACAGCCAACACAGGTAATTGGGGATTATTTTAATTTTTACCAATTAAGTTCTTCAAATTTTAAGGCTTTAAGTTAAAGCCTAACTGGCAGCATTTTGTTACTGGGCTCATATCATGTACTCAATAGCACTTATCTTTCAGTGGGATTAAAAATTCCAGTTTACACCACAGGATCTAAGAGTGAGAGGAAAACTAACAAATGTGATTATTAAAGTGCTCTGCCAGAACAGATGGTTATTGGTGTACCTAATCAAAACAGTAATAATTGTAGCAAAGATCAGTGCACTTCTCAAACTATGTTCCAAAAGATGTTAATAGGGGATCTGTGGGGAAAAGAGACCCGACTCCATAATCAGATAAGTTTGGGAAACATGGAGTAAAATTTGTGTAATACCAAAGAGCCTTTAATATGTTAAATGTACATTATGAGCCTCCAAGAGGGGCATGTTGCACAGAGTATTTCCTGAACTGCTTGAATTGAAAAGAAAACCTTTTTTTTAAGTGTAGTTGACACACAATGTTATATTACTTTCAAGTGTACAACATGGTGATTCCTCAAGTTTATACGCTGAGAAGAAAAACTTAATCACGGGAACATTTTGTAAAACATTTTGGGGAAAGACAGAAAATTTGCAATTGCTTTAGGAGTACGGTTTCTTGTCTATTCAAAGTTCACACACACGGGAACCTCTTTCCATTTCACCCACATTCCATCTCATATCGCCCATAAAAGGACCCTGACTGGTAAACCCATAGAGCGTAGAAATATGTGAAAGGAGAAATGAAATCTATGACCTTTCTAAATCTGAATTTTCTTGTAAAAGCCTAAAGGGCCAACCTGACTGAGCACTGCTTAATGGTAGTTTCATGTGAAACGGGAATTTTTCATTGAAAAAACAAACTAGGGGTGCCTGGGTGGCAAAGTTGTTTACGTAACTGACTTTGGCTTAGATCATGATCTCGCAGTTCATGACGTCAAGCCCCCCACTAACAATGTGGAGCCCACTTGGAATTATCTCTCTCTCTCCCTCTCTCTGCCCCTCCCCCACTTACACAAGCACTTTCTCTTTCTCTCTCTCTCTCAAAATAAATAAATAAACTTAAAAAAAAAAACCCTAACTCATATAATAATGAAATGCAGTGCATGGCACTTATTTAGATCTGGATTTCAACAGACCAACTATAAGAAGACATTTTGGGGATACATAGAAAGCTTGAAGGCTAAGGAATTATTAATTTTGTTAGGTATGATAATGGTATCTGGTTATGAACAAAATGCCAGTTTTTAAGGATGCATACTCAAGTGTTTTGTATGAAATGTTAGGATGCTAAGGATTTGCTGTAAAATCCTTTAAAAAATAGATGAAGCAAATTTGGCAAAATATTAATAACTTCAATCTGAGTAATGGGACAGGTGAGGATTTTATACAATATTTTTCTGTAGGTTTGAATATTTTGGTGTTGATGAGTTTTTTTTTTTTTTAATGCAGAATAATCAGTCAGTCCCAATCTATGAAATCAGACTCTCTGGAGACTGGTCCTAAGAGTCCTCTGTTGTTTCCCTCCTCTTCTCTGTCACTCGCTCTTTTTAACAATCCTACTATCAGCGGTTTTTAGTGATGAAGGCTGAGATGCTAGCTTCCTCTGGAATGCTATAGCCTTTACACCTCGCCTAGTCATTCATGGCCTGGTATGTTGTTTTTTAAGAGCTTACAAAGCAGTGATGTAGGCGTGTGAGAGAGTTTTAATATAGCAAAAAGCCTGTTGCGCAGATATGCAGGTTAAAGCTACAGATGCTAACTAAAAGCTCAACCATCTCATTAAACAAGTAAGTGTAATGTGGCTTGTTTTTACTAATTAGTTTTGATGTTTACTGTTTGTAATGCAAACACATAGTTGAATTAAGAATGAAAAAGTGAAAAACTTGTCATAATTATAAGGTAACCATAAAATTATAATCAAAAGTAATGTTACATTTCATAAGTCAAACATATAAAAGCAAACAATATAAATAATAATAACTAATCAATTCTAATATGTGTAGCTAAAACTAAGTTGCTTAGAGAATGGCATTATGCATAATTAACCTAATAAAGTTACATATTATACTTCACATATTAAATGAGTCAACTTCAGAAGTCACAATTTGATACATCTTCTTAAAAAAAAATGCAGTGATGAACACAGAAATTTAGTACATGCAGAATCTATGCTATTAATCCATATCATCTGCACTTTAAAAAAAATATTTTTTATTTATTTTTGAAGGAGAGAGCATGAGCAGGGGAGGGGCAGAGAGAGAGACACACACAGAATCAGAAGCAGGCTCCAGGTTCTGAGATGTCAGCACAGAGCCTGAGGCAGGGCTCGAACTCACAAGTCTTGAGTTCATGACCTGAGCCAAAGTCAGACACTTAACTGACTAAGCCACCCAGGTGCCTCCATATCATCTGTACTTTCAAAAATCCATATTGTCAGGGTGCCTGGGTGCCTTAGTCAGTTAAGTGTCTGATTCTTAATTTAGTCTCAGGTCATGATCTCACAGTTGGTGAGATTGAGCCCCATGTCAGCACGGAGCCTGTTTGGGTTTCTCTCTCTCTCCCTCTCTCTGCCCTTCACCTGCTTGTGTGCGTGCTCAGGCACTCATGTGCACTCTCTCTCTCTCTCAAAATAAATAAATAAACTTTAAAAAATCCGTATTTTCATACTTTGGAAATGTTATGGAAGACGGTTTACGGAACATGCCTGAGCTTCATACCCATAGTTCATATGGTCTGTATAAAATGGATCATGAGCATAATTAGCCATGTCCTAAGCCATAACATCTATTAAATATGGGTTTTGAGCTGTTTTGGTTTTTCTAAAATACATTGAAATGAACATATAACTAGTTTTTGAAAATGCTTGTCTCTCACCATCAAAAATCATGGTAATGATCGTGGTGTATACCACAATTAATACTCTTCATATACCTTGGGAGACATCAGCCTCATTTGAGAACATCAAGAATATATCAGATCCTTTGCTAGTAGGAAACAAAGTGAAAACATATACCTAAAGGGAAAGAACTATGTCATAATTATATTTGTATGAGCTAAACCTAGCACAGTGCCTAAAACATAATAGGCATGTAATACATGTCTGAGTAAATGAATGAATGCTTATCATATCTCTGAATTAGCTCTATCCCCTATTCTCAAAACCAATTATTTGTCAAGGTAAAGGCTTTAATCAGAGCTCTTAGCCCATGAAAATTAAATTGCTGAGCCTGGCCCCTTTGTAGGAAATGTAAAACTCATGAAATTCAAGTACCCTTGGGAAATCCAAATACATTTCCATTTACCAATGTATATAATAGAGGCAAAAATAAATTCAGATAAATTTACTTAAATACATGGATATTAGCTTTTGACGTTCCTTAAAACATTTGAAAAGGAAATGGAAAATTCTCTCTCACAAATTTGGAGGCACCTTAGAGTAACAGAGAATGCAGACAGAAAGCCTGGGTTGGAATCCTGGCTTTGCTACTATTTAGCTGTTCGTACCCTGGGTAAAGCCACTTAATCTGAGCTTTAGCTTGCTGAGTTATAAAATGAAAAGGTGAGATTAAATTATCTAGGTTTCCTTCCAGCTCTAAAATTCTTTTTTTTTTTTTTTAATTATTCTTCTCCCAGAGGCTGCTGACCAGTGCCTTGTGTTAAGCTTCCTATCTTTTCCAATATGAAGTAGACAGAGGCTGGCATAGCCCTGTGCACAGACTCAGCACCGTTCTGAATTATATGAGCCCAGGTGCTGGCCAGAAAAAACTTTCACATATAAGTAAAGGCTCTTTGTTGTTCATGTTTTAAACGAGTATATTTAGGAAACCGTTTAACATGCTCTCATTTCTTTTAATATTTGAAGTAAATTTTATCAGAAGGCAGCATATCCAGCTGTTAAGAACATATTCTCTGTAGTCAGATTGTTTGGGTTTGAATCCTGGATTTAGAACTTAGATAAGGATAGATGTGTTAACTAATCTTATTGTGGTAATCATTTTGCTATTTATGTGTATATCAAATCATCAATGTTATATGTCAATTATATCTCAATAAAGCTGGGGGGAAAATAGCTCTTAGGACAAGGGACTTCTCCATGACCCAGTTACCTCATCTTTTTAAAGTGATTACAAAAAAAAAATAATAATAATAATGCTACCTACTTCACAGGCTTGTGGGAGGCATAAGAATTAAATGAAAACAAAACAAAAGCACTTAGGAGAGCGCCTGACATGTAGTAATCACCCAATAAAGCAGCTACAACTGGTCTTTTCCAAATATCCTTTATCTGGGAAAACATTGTTTTCCCTACTAAAGAACACAGTAAAACATTTGCTGTGTACCTGTCTCTTCACTCTGACCTGTTTATGCTCACATCTGCAGAATAAACGAGGAAGGCGGTGGGGTGGGGGGGTGGGAGGGCCTTGCTTGCCTGCTCCTGCCCACCCCTACCCTGCAGTCCTAGGCCTCTCCACAGCTAATTGAATTGCTTTAGTCAATTTGTCATATTTGCCTATAGTTGACCATTTCCCTGTCTGGCTATGTGCTGTTGGCCCATTCTGGGCAGCTATGGAGAAGCAGCCTTGTGAAATGCTGACCTGTGTTGAAGATGGTCCTCAAGTCCCTGTACTGTTGCCAAGAGGCAAATGAGATGCTTTGTGGTTTAAAAACTGCGAAATGCTGTTCAAATGCCACTTTTTTATATATGAAGTCCAATTTGAAGATCAACTCTAGAGGAAAAAGGCCATGATGTGGGAGGTGACCTCCAAAGGACTGTCATTATTACAAGGTACAGTGATCATTTCCCAAAGGCCATGGAGTAGCTGTTCTTCTGTCCTGATTCTGCACCCGGAGAGGGAGGCCCAGAGGGGTAGGAGAGACTGCCCCCACCCAGGGGGCTGACCAAGGCAAGACAGAAGCAACCATAGGGAAGAAAAGGCCAGCTTCATTCTGAACCACCTTCTCACCTGCATTACACATTTTACGTGGAAGAGCAGGTGTCTTTTACATTTAAAAAATAAAGTTTTGTTTTTCTTTAAGATAACTGGCAGGGGACTTTATTTGTATGGATGTGCTTCCTATTTAAGGAGAAGAATAAGCATTTTATATAGCAACCATTAAGTGAAAGATCTTTAAAAACTAATTTTACTCTATAATTGATGTGTCCCCATTTAGTATGCAAATGAATGATGTTAAATATATGTGTAATTCCCTAACTTTAGGAACATACTTTTGCAAATTTTTATTTTTAATTTTTGGAAGCATTACACATAAAAGTGATACCATTGGCTAGAAATAGTTGCTGGGGGGAAAAACTGACATAAAGCAAATGGCATGTTATCAGCACCGCAGACCAGTACAATTAGCAACAACATTTTATCCTGCCTGCACACAATTGCAATGCTTGATGTATCTAAAAACGAACCTAGAGGGTATTATGCTAAGTGAAGTAAGTCAGACTGAGAAAGGCAAATATCATATGATTCCACTCATATTTCGATTTGGAATCGAAAACGAAATAAAACAAAACAAACAAAAAAAACCCCAAATAAATGAATAAACAAAAAGCAGAACCAGACCTATAAATACAGAGAACCGATGGTTGCCAGAGGGAGAGAAGGGGCTGGAGAGTTGGCAAAATGGGTGAAGGGGAGAGGGAGATGCAGACTTCCAGTTCGTGAATAAGTCACGAAAATAAAAGGCAAAACCCAAGGAATACAGTCAATGATACTGTAATATCAGTTTCACATGTACAACCTAGTGATCCAGGACTTCCATACATCACCCAGGGCTGATCACAGCAAGTGCACGCTTTAATCCCCATCACCTGTTTTACCCATCCCTTTACCCACCTAAAGGTTTTTTGTTTTTTTTTTAATGTTTATGTATTTGAGAGAGCTCGAGCACATGCACACATGAGCAGGGGAGGGGCAGACAGAGAAGGTCAGGGAGAATCACAAGCAGGTTCCACGCTGTCAGTGCAGAAACTGATGTGGAGATAGAATTCACAGCCCATGAGATTGGGACCTGAGCGCAAATCAAAAGTCAGAAGCTCAGTCAACTGAGCCACCCAGGCACCCTCCACCTAAAACAGTTTTTAATGTTTTTTTAAATGCTTCTTTGTTTTTGAGAAACAGAGACAGCATGAGCAGGGGAGGGGCAGAAAGAGAGGGAGACCCAGAATCTGAAGCAGACTCCAGGCTCCGGGCTGTCAGCACAGAGCCCGATGCGAGGCTCAAACTCCCAAACCAACAGATTATGACCCGAACCAAAGTCAGATGCTTAACCGAGTAAGCCACCCAGGTGCCCCACCCTAAAACAGTTTTTAAAAATCATCCCAATTTAAGTCATCTCTCCCTAAATCCCCAAAAGATTTTGATGGGTGGCTTTTCTTGAAACTCAAGGACATTTTCTTCAAGAGTTCTCCAAGTTGCGAAGAGTAGTAGGGAAATCTTTGATTTAAGAAATAAAAAAATTTGCCAAGTTCTTTCTATGGATAATGAGTCGAATGAGACAGGATAGCATGGTGCCCAAGCCTCGGTGCCAGTGGGAACAGTAATTTGGTCTCTACCACCTCATTCAGACTGGGAGCCTCCAGCTGTGGGTGGTTTTGCATTGTTTGAATTCCTCTTGGAGGCTCAGGGTTGACAGCCACTGTTCTGGGAGCCACAGCTGACCTAGGAGGCTCATGTCGCATGCTAGATTTTACAACCTGGCTCTAGCAATGCTAAAATCATGGAGACTAAGGGCAGAGGTGATTCTAGGGACTGCCAGTTGGCTCCTCAAACGTTCCCCTGAACTGTCCACCTCTCTCCTTTATGTAGTGGTGTGGCTCAAATGAAGTCACTGGAACCTTGAAAGGAAAAAGTGGAGTTGCAGATGAATGCAGAGGGGTGTAGTTACTTACCTGAGAGCCTTGGTCATCATTCCTTTAGTCTGATCAATTTAAAACACAGGCCAATTTACAGCTGGTGGAGTGGAAAGGTATCATCAAGCACTGCCCTCTGGGTGCCTTCTTGCCAAATGACCTCATGTAATTCTACCCACTGAAAACAGGGCTGAGAATATTGTTCCCAGCCCTTCCTGTCCCACATACAGTTTGAGTGGGTCCATATCGTGGGTACTTCTGCACATTTTCTAATACCATAGCTTGCTGTCTGGAAGTCACTCTGCTAAGAAAATGGACACCTTGGTGTTAGATTTTAAAAATTTTATCAGGAGCACTTGGATGGCTCAAGTCAGTTAAGCATCTGCCTCTTGGTTTCGGCTCAGGTCATGATCTCACAGTTTGAATTTGAGCCCTGCATCAGACTCTGCACTGACAGTGTGGAGCCTGCTTGGGATTCTCTCTCTCCCTCTATGTCTCTCAAAATAAATAAACTTAAAAAATATATCAAATCTGGGCATTTCCATTATTTTCATGTGACTTTTTCTATTTTGTTTTTTACAAAAATTTTTTAGAAACTCCAATACTAGTGGGCTATTTAAATTTGTGCCCTAGTTTCCTTATTTGTAAAATAGGAATTGTGATGGTATCTATCTCATAGGGTGGCTGTTATGATAGTAAACTTAAAACATTTGGCATAGTACCTAAACCACAGTAAATGATCAATAAACAATCACCTGTCATTATTTTAAATGCATTGTATTCCTGGAAACTACTCTTCTGAAGTTACTTGTCATTCATAGAACAAAATAGTATCTATCCACGCAACTTTGAATTTATCAATGAGGTGTCACCTTCCAAAGTCCTGAGTGAGTCAGTGCCGTGGGGATGAAATATATATGTGTTTATTAGGCAGCATCAGAAGAGCAAAGCTGTGAAATGGGAAGAAGTAGAAATTGGGTTACTTACATATTCTCTTCAGTCTCTATTCCATTTTCTCAGAGCTGCCCTTCAGCGTATTTATGGAAACGTTAATTAAGACTCCGATTCATTTATACACTATTAGATTGATGTGGAAGTTTCTGGGGACTAGATGCAATTATGTTACTCAGTAAGACTGGTAGTCTCCATTGTTTTATCTTTAGCTGAATGGCTTCTTATTGACCGAATTAAAAATCATAGTTTTAGTAACTCCATTTACATCACAAAGAATCAAAAATAGGCAACCCTTCCCTAAGTTGAATGGGTTGCACTGATGTCACCGTCCTTATTGTGATAAAATATTACTAATCACATCTTAACACATTTTCCCTCCACCTCCCCTCCCACCTAGTTTTATTCATTGGAAGGGGATGGGGGAGTTACAGTACCTAAAGCATTTTGGGGCGTCAAATTAAATATTTCTAAAGTATCTTTAATCTGGCCTCTTCATTTAAATCTTACTTTAGTATAAGCATTAACAGTGCAACTACACATATGGTCACAAATGGGTGTAGGAATGATTTGAAGAGTTTGTTGCCACTATACTGAGATTCCCAACCTTGCCATCGGCTCTTAAATGGTTCTGATACATTTATAGGTTTGCAAATGACTATATAAAAGAAATCAGCTAATAAGTCTAAGTGGAAATCAGGTAATATTTGAAAATGGTGGTTAACGATATACTTCTTATAGCTATTCTTGGGTTTGCTTTCATGAAATTTGAATATATTTGAATACATACATATATCCTTTATTATAAATGCTAGTAATATGAAGAATAATGGAAGTATAGGGTTAGGAAATGGCTTTAGTCAATATAAATGTGATGAATATGATTCCCGCAAGTAATTGATAGCCCTAATGATCCTTTCAAAGTTTATTTCTATATATTTGGCAGTGGCTATTTGTTCAAAAGATTTGTTTATTCTATCATATGCATTTATACTACTTAAAAATAAAATTTCGTGAATTATTTAAGCAATTACAGTTATTATTCACTATAAGAGCTAATAACTAGTCAGGTCTAGTTAAATTATAAACTTTATACTTTATTAATAATATCCGTAAGACTAAAATTGCTCAAAAGTTGATTCTTCACTGATGTCAGTGAAAAGCTTTAGTGTTTCCAGCTTTTTTCTTCTTTGGCCTATTGTTTAATTTGGATTGAGATAAATCTTGCTATACCTCTGTTGACAAAGAGCATGGTGTTCTACCACATTGGTAATTTTATAGCCAGAGGTAGAAATTTCGCTAATGTAAAAAAATGCTTTTGTCAGATACAGGGATTATCCTACTTACTTCTCCCTCTCCAAGTCCCCATACACTAAAATAGGTGATGCAAGACATCATAAAATGTGCATGAAGTGTCTTGGAGCTAAGAGAAAGACTCAGGTAAAGTTTGGGGGAGAGCAGACAGAGAAACTCAGCCCAAACAGCTTACTCTGTAGGTTCCAAATGATTCTTCATCTCTAGTCACTCTTCGACAGACCTTCAGCAGGCTTAGCCAGAATCCCCAAAGGGACCCTTCCTTCAACCCAACTTACAGGGCAGCTAAATGTTCCGGTCAAGTTTAGACCAATGGTTATCAACTAGGAGCAATTAATTCTTTGTTTTGAGGTGCCTGTGTTGTAGGATGCTTAGTGGCATCCCTAGCTTCTATCTACTAGACGCTGGTAGCAATGACCCACTTACCCCCAACCCTGACTTGGGACAACCAGAAACATCTCCAGACACTGCCAAATGTTCTTCTGGGGAAAAATCACCCTCTAGTTGAGAACTACTAGATTTTTTAAAAATTTATTTTAGAGAGAGAGGGAGTGGGGAAGGGGGCAGGGAAAGAGAGAGAGAGAGAGAGGGACCATCTTAAGCAGGCTCCATGCTTAGCGTGGAGCCCAACACAGGGCTTGATCCCACGACCCTGGGATCATGACCTGAACTGAAATCAAGAGTCGGATGCTCAACCAACTGAGCCACCCAGGTGCCCAGAGAACTACTAGATTAAAAGTTGCAAAATATGGGTTTAAAAAGTGCCTTGTTTTACAAATATCTCCCCCGCCCCTTACAAATGCTGAAATTCCTTTAATCAGATTGTGTCTTTCTTTTCACAATCATAGATTATAAGGCTTAAACCACAGGTACCAGTCTGAGGTAACTTTGGTGGGAATAATTTCAGTTAAAGTGCAAATAGTCAATCAGTCAGTAATGGCCAAGGGTTAGTTTTCCAAACCTTCCTAAATCGCTGACAAAAAGTCACTGACAAGACAGTTTAGGGAGAGAGTGTGAGCTTAGAGACAGATTTCCTGAGTTTCAGATCCAGCACCTACTTTCTTGAAGATCTTAGGCATCTGTAAACCAGGGTTAATGACAGTGCCTCCCTCCAAGGGCTGTTGTAAGGATTCAACAAGGTAATACTTATAAACCTTTCAGACCAGTGACCATGAGAGACGTGCTAGGCTGAGCCTTCACAGCAGCAGGGTTTTGGACTGGGATGAGGGACCTGAAGAGAGACATAAGAATCTGTGTTAAGTGCTCCACTGCTACAACCATTGTCTTGGTGATGTGACTGATCAACGCATTCATTATTTTCTGTAGTCTTCCTTGGTGACTTTAAAGCAAAATGCAAGAAAATGGGCGACTGAGTTGACCTGTTAGGGCTGTTAAGAAAGCTGTAGTAGAAGGTCAAGGAGATATGGGGCATAGACTACGGGGGGAAAATAAAGTCAAAATGGTGAGCCTAGGCACTAAATTCAAAATAAAAGAAGAGAGGCCAAAAACGGCCAATAAACGGGAAGAACTGGGAGGGTTTTTGGTGACTGGAAGTCTCAAGCCAAACAACAGCTCTGGTGGGAGGGGTAGAAGGGCAGGACGTGGTGGACAGAGCAGCTTCATATGTTAGAGATAGAGCAGCTCCAGACGACACTAGGATACCTTCACGTGGAGGTGAGGACATTGACCGAATGGAAGCAAGGCCACTTCTTTTTCCCTTGCTCAACTCAAACCACTCTGTTCCCAAGGGTATCTCATCAAAATGCTTTGCTGGCAAGGAATTCGATAATTCACTGCTCTAGTAAGATCCCTCTCATGTTCTTCTTACGCTTTCAAAAGTCTGTAGTCTGAGTAGTTAAAGATAGAGGGAAAGGTGCAAACAGAAATAAAATACCCATTAAGGAATATCAAGAGATATACTCCAGACGCTGTTCTAGATGCCGGGGCCACAGCGGTTAGTGAGATTAGGTCTATGTTCGGATGAAGCTTAAATTCTAAAGGGAGCGACATGGACAAACAAGTGAACATATTTATAAATAATTTCAGATAATGAGCAAAGTGCTATGAAAAAAGTAAGTGATGTGATAAAATATATTGATGCATATATAATATGAGGTCTATATATACATAAAATAATATATTAAGTATATATCCCATTATCTCTTAAGAAATTGGGGTGTAAAGGACAAAAATTATTATCTAATACAGAACTATGGGCAGAATGGAAAATCACTGATTTGCTGATTCTATTTTTCTGCTCAAGAAATCACACAGATGAATTACAAATACATAATCAAGTTTTTAAAGAAAAGCATGTTTAAGGACTGGCCCTACCCCTCCACCCCAAGAGTCTTACCTTCCAAGCTAGATCTAGTTAAGAATGCTATCACCCAGCACTTTCTTCTCCAGGCCTGTCAAAACTAAACATTGGAATCTGAGGCCATTTGAGAACAATCTTACAATCCTCGGTTTCTAATTCAAACTCCATGCCTAATTACCAGTGTTCTTTCTTCAAAGAACTAAAGCATAAGAATTCTGTTTAGGCTAATTGAATGATACATTAGCCTACTCTTGTAAAAGAAAAATATAACCACTGCCTTGCCTATGGAAGAATTCCTTAAGATTTTTTTTTGGCATTTGGTTCCATAGCCAATCCAAACAAGAGCGAATGTAGATTTTGTTTCTCATCTAGGATCGGGTGAGAGGAAAACAGGGATCTAATGCGGGTGTTCATAAATGTTTTTTCCCTTGCGTACAACTGGGTAATGTAGCCAGCGGATCAGGACTTTGTGTTATAACCAAAATCCCAGCCACCACAGATGGATAGGGTGTTCCTTGGAGGCCCCGCCAACAGAGGCCGTTAGTGTCAGTGAGCTTCCCGTGGGATTCCAGAACCAGCATTTCTTACTTGTATTTTTGTCCATCCTTCCTTTTCAAGCAACTAAAAAGAAGCTTAAGGGCACGTTTGTTGTGCTTAAAATATAACTCAAGGTAACCGAATTAAAACCAAATGGATACATTTCACGAATCCTCTTCATAAATGAAGCTTTTGTGGGTATTCTCAAGAAAACCAGTGTCAGCTAGGCTGTAAGCCTGTGTTCCGGAAGATGGATATTCACATCTCCTGTTCTAGTTCCGTGTGTCTCTGGCACAAATTGATAAGATGTCATAAAATACTGAAGAGAATTTCAGTGACATCTGTAATGGTGTCATTTGTGTTTGAAAGTGACTCTTCCAGGAATATTATCTCAGATAAAGATAATCAGAGTGTGCCTGAGGCCTAACTTGGAGTAACTGGTCCTACTTCCTTTCCTTTCCCATCTGTCTCCCCCAGTGGGGAATGGAGGGAGTCGTCTTCATCTCTGGGGGTAGGAATGTTTTCTTTCAGCTTTTCAGAGAGTAATCAAGGAATCAGAGCCAAAAAACTGCTCTGGGACATTGAGGCCTGTTGTATAAACACAAATGGTATACATCAGGAAGCTTTATCCTACAGGGAGTCTACCCCTTGTCTCGTCCCTTCTACTAGACATTTTTCTGTACTTGTCCTCAATCTTCTCTGGAATGTGAAGCCCCATGCAAAAGCAGAAATGCTATGCGCACACTTAATTCCTCACTCTATTTTAATTCACAACAGTATCCACCAAAAAAGCATGGCCTCTCTGCCATTATGCCTTTCACCTCCAAGACCTCAGTACTCAGTTATCCTACCTTGTGCAGCTAACACCTTCACTGCCCCACTTCTCAAGAGTGAAGGGCCTGGCTTGACCCTCCCAGTCTTATCAAATCTTTTGTCTGGAGTGTTCAAGTATGTAAGCCCTCAAGGAATAGTAATGTGATGTTTTGGCAAAACTAGAGCCTTAAAAGAATGGAAAGAAAAGTAGCTCTTCGAATTTGTCTCCTGTAGAGTTTTACATGTTGCATTAAAACCAAACTTTATACTAGGATAATTAATTTATCCTATTAAAAAAAATTTTTTTTAATGTTTATTTATTGTTGAGAGAGAGAAAGTGTGTGTGAGCAGGGGAGGGGCAGAGAGAGAGGGAGGCAGAATCTGCAGCAGGCTCCAGGTTCCGAGCTGTCAGCACAGAGCCCCAAGTGAAGCTTAAATTCACGAGCAGTAAGATCATGACCTGAGCTGAAGTCGGACATTCAACCGACTGAGCCACCCAGGCGCCCCTAAGTTATCCTGTTTTTAATATTTTCTCAAAATTTGATGGCCCAAAGAGCAGAATCAATTAATTTAATTTTTGTAACTTTGTGTCTCTAAATTGGGGAAAGGTACATCTGTGTTAGATTGCTACATAATGTTATGCATGCTAATATATTGCTATGCTGTGCTACCTCTGCAAAATAATTATTTGCATTCCTGGTTAGGGGCTCCTGGTGCATACTAATGAGACAGCTGGATTAAATAACTGATAAGCAAGTTTCCTGAGTATTAAAATCTTTTTTTTTATTAAATTTTTTTTTCAATGTTTATTTTTGAGAGACAGAGAGAGACAGAGCATGAGAGGGGAGGGGCAGAGAAAGAGGGAGACACAGAATCGGAAGCAGGCTCCAGGCTCTGAGCTATCAGCGCAGAGCCCAATGTGGGGCTTGAACCCACGGACTGTGAGATCATGACCCGAGCCAATGTCAGAGGCTTAACCAACTGAGCCACCCAGGCACCCCTTAAAATCTTTTGGTGTTTTTGTTTTGCGGAATATAGTGATATACCAATAAAAATAATAATAAGAGCATTTTATTTTATTTTATTTTATTTTTTTTCAACGTTTTTAATTTATTTTTGGGACAGAGAGAGACAGAGCATGAACGGGGGAGGGGCAGAGAGAGAGGGAGACACAGAATCGGAAACAGGCTCCAGGCTCCGAGCCATCAGCCCAGAGCCTGACGCGGGGCTCGAACTCACGGACCGTGAGATCGTGACCTGGCTGAAGTCGGACGCTTAACCGACTGCGCCACCCAGGCGCCCCAAAAGAGCATTTTAAATGTTAGGCAGTGAAAACCAAAACTATATCACTGCACTGTTAAGTTTCCATATGTGATTAGTTTGTCTCTCAAAGTAATATACATTAACTAAGTGGAGATTTAAGACCTCAGAGTAGGACTTTAAATGTATTTTGAATGCTTTCAAATGCATTTTGTTTTGCTTTTTAAATTGCACTTCAGCAATTACCAAAAAGAAAAATGAACCTAATTTCCGTATTATGACCTTCATCCAGAATGATGAACAGTATTTAACTTGGGGAAGGTCTTCTTTAAAAGCCAGTATGTCAAATGACCGACTTCTTTCTCTGACTAGAACTTATATTTCAGCATTAAAACATACTCTGAGTCCCAAATAACCCTGAATTATATAGAAAGGATTAAAAAGAACTAATTTTTTTGTCTTTTAATATTCTGATCTTAATTCTCAAAATACTATTCCAGTGTTTGGAAGATACTTGTAAAGGGGTGTGAATTATAGCAGTTTACGGCTCTTTCCCTTCTATGTAATTGTGTTCTTTATACCAAAAATGTGTAAATCTCAGCCACCAAAGCTTAAGCCTCTTGAATTATAAAATGAGGCTATGGCCATCATGCTTTAAACTCACACCCCAGTACACGTGCTCACTCTTGTGCCCTCTACCTGGGATACCATATCCACATGTGTCTCCACTTAAAATAATCTGGGGATTTAAAAACATTCCCAACCCCAGGCTATATCTCAGACCAATTAACTCACATACCTGGGACACAGTTTTTGAAGGTCCCCAGGTGATTCAGGGTACTTCCAAGTTTGAGAACCACCACCTTGACCAACTTGTTCCTTGGCAAACTTCTGCTCATCCTTCCCATCTCAGTTCATCCTTCTCACCCAGACAGAGGTCTGATGCCTGCCCTGAAGGGGCCAGGCCTTCCCACTATGCCTCCTGCATATCCCTAGCCTGGCAAGCATTAAAGTATATTGTAACTGCTGACTCACATGCCTGCTTCCTCAAACCACTGTAAAATTCAGGAGTATTTTTACCTTCAGATCCCAGAGTCTAACCCTGTGCCTGGTGTATGGAAGTACTCAATAAATTTATGGAATGAATAATTTCCCCCTAAAAAAAAAGCAAAAATATGGAGTTATGTTAATGTTTACATGCCATGGAGAAAGTTGTCATTTAAGATGTGCTCAAGGTGATGTTTCACTGATGGGCAATGTCTCATATTTAGGAAAACATCATATTGGTGAAAATAGATCCATACCTAAACATCAAAAAGAACCATAAAATATAACTTTACCTATGAATTTGCATTCTTTACTGTAATAAGTGCAAAAAAACATGTCCTGTGGTAAGAACTATCTAAAACAACCCATCCTTTCTCAGCTCCACCTCCATTTTGAGTGGATTATGTGTTGTTTTCCAAAGCAATCCTTTCAGAAATTTATGTTTCACGGGGCTATAAAGTGGTTTTTAAGAGTGTTACTTAGTTTACAAAATGCATTATGTAAGAATGTATGTTTATTGGTATTCACTATTAATATGATCATTATGAGTAAAAAAATACCCACACAGTAAATTTTGTGACAATCTAATTCTAGACAATAAACCCAATCTTAAACATGTTTTTTAGAAAGCTGTTTAGGGCGCCTGGGTGGCGCAGTCGGTTAAGCGTCCGACTTCAGCCAGGTCACGATCTCGCGGTCCGTGAGTTCGAGCCCCGCGTCAGGCTCTGGGCTGATGGCTCGGAGCCTGGAGCCTGTTTCCGATTCTGTGTCTCCCTCTCTCTCTGACCCTCCCCCGTTCATGCTCTGTCTCTCTCTGTCCCAAAAATAAAATAAAAAAATAAAAAAAAAAAGAAAAAAAAAAATAAAAAGCTGTTTAAAATATTTTGCTCCTTGGATTACCTAATTACTTTATATTGCAGCAATGTTTCACAATCTAACAACATGTTGTTCTTTTTTCTTTTAAGTTTATTTATTTTTGGGAGAAAGAGCACATGTGCAAGTTGGGGAGGGGCAGAGAGAGGGAGAGAGAGAGAGAATCCCAAGCAGGCTCCGCACTGTCGGTGCAGAGCCCCATGTGGGGCTCAGGGCTCCAAGTCCTGAACTGTGAGATGTACTGAACCAAAATCAAGAGCGGACGCTTAACCAACTGAACCACCCAGGTACCCTACAGTATGTTGTTCTTTATCCACTAGATGCAGAAAGCCTGAAAAGAAATCAGATTTAGGAACTGTTTTCCAAGATAGTAATGTATTACTCCTTTATCTCGTTTATCTTTACTTATGAAATGCTGGATTATCTCATTAGACATCAAATTAATTTAAGATCTTATCAACCAGTGTTTACTGTGCACTCATTCTGAATGCATCTAAAAAAGTGAGAGAAAAGTGTGAGCCTCCACGTTTAAATGCCTACATTGTTGTCAACCAGTGTAAGCCAATTTTTAATTTTACTGTTAATTAAATACAACTACTTTAGAAGACAGTCATTGAAATGTAGTTCTGGTCCTTTTTTCCATAACGGAATTATGACTTTAAATGCAATACCCTTAGACACTGCTGCTTTGCTATATCAGAAATAAGCTCTGAATGTATTATCAATTGTGAAAAAAGATCACAGCTGTTTCTAAGATTCAGTTCCAGTGTCATAGTTCCTCCATTGTAAAAGCTGTCAATGAGGCAACTATTCCAAGTTAGCTTCAGCCCTAATGAACACAAAAGTGAATTTCTTTTGCCAAGCAAACGAGGCACACAGACAGGCATACTTTCGACCAGTAACAGCCAGCTTTACATATTTATGTTTGGACTAAAAGAGCAGAGCAATTTTTAAGTTGGCTTCTGTAAGCATAAATCTGATTTTGGGTATTGTCCTTTCTCAGGTCCTCCTCTTCTGGTCTCTTCACCCATTTGTCAGACCCAGAAACATACACAGCCTTACTCCTTTAGTGAAGGGCCCTGTGGGGTATTACTGCTACACTGGCCAGGGGTCACTGGGTCAGCAATCAACATAAGACCTAGGAGGGCAGAAGCCCGAGAGGCGGGAGCACTGTGCACCAGGGGTCTGGGGACGACGTGACTCTCCCTTGGCTCCAGTTCCCAGCAGCAGGTCCTAGTGGGCACAGGTTGACCAAAGAGGCGTAGCTCTTTCCCAGACCCAAGAAAATTCCGTAAAAACACCTTCCGGGGGCCCTTTGCATCACCCGGCGCTCTCTCCAGCCACCTCCAGGAGCGGGCAAATAAAATTTCTGAGGGGTCACGGACACTAAAAGCACAGCCAACAGAGGCTGTGTCTACCTTCACAACTGGAGAGACTCAGCAGGGGAGGCTTGGCTTCCGGGCGGCGCCCCCACCATCTAGGATAAAACCCGCGAGGGCGCGGCGTCCCGAGTGGTGGGTGGGCCGGTGGGTGCGGGACAGAAAGACGGGAGGGAAGCTAGGAGTCACGAAGCCTCCTCCGCTGGGATCGCCTCCTCTTAGAGTGGCCTCCCTCCACTCCGTCGTTCAGAATTAGTAAAACGGTGCTCAGGCCAAACAGCCGCCCCCGCCCACCCAGACTTGGGCTCGGGAGGGAGGGTTCCCGGGGAGCGGGGCCGAGCGTCGGAGAGGGCCATTCGGCCAGAAGGGGGGAGCTGACAGTGTCCCCTCCCGCATCCGTCGCGTGAGGGTAAGGGCTAGATGGCAGTGGTCCACGTACGGTGCCCTTCTGGGTTCTCCTCCTTCCTCAGGACCCGAGAGGAGTGGCTCCCTCCGTTTGCTCCCACCTTCGTGTCGCGGCACCCCTCCGCGGGACGCTTGGTTGGGTCCGGGGCGGGGCCGACAGGCGCTCCACGTGCGGCCGCGAGCTAGGCGCTCTGCTCCCGCGGCCCGGCGGCCACCCCCGCCACCTCGGGGCGGGCGTGGGGGCGGAGCCTCTGGGGGCGGGGCGGGAGGCGTGGGCGTGGGGGCGGGGCGGACGCGGAGCGCTCGACAAGCTGCCGGGGCAGAGGGGCTGAGAGGAGCCGGGCTGGCGCGGCGCAGGCAGGAAGGGACGAGGACCTGGGAAGAGTCCGACGCCTGGTGCTCCGGGCTTTCTGGGAGGTATGAGCGGGAGCTCGGCGCTTGGGGGCCTCCCAGTCTGTCCCCTGGCCCGGCCACCGCGCCCCGGCTACCCACTGTGCCCCCTGCCGGCCGGGCGGCGGCGGCGGCTGGACGGGACTTTGGGAGGGTTTCTGGGAGTCGAGAGCCCTAGCCAAAGCAGTGTCTTCCCTGCGTCTTTCTTCGCCTTCTTTTTGCTTCCTCGACTCTGGGCTTCGGGCACCGGGCTGGAAGGTCGCCTCTCCGCGGGTCAGAGCTCGCCCACGCCGGGGCGGGAGGCCGGGGCCCCGGGGCAGCCGAGCCAGGCAGCGGGGGAGGCGCGGAGCTCCGGGGCCGCCTCTGCGGCGAGGGCGGGAGGCCGGCCGGGGCTGCGGGCTGCTCCCCGGGCTCACGGTGCCGCGCTCGGCTCCCCAGTGGTCTCTGGCGCGCTGTTCCGGGGGCGCTTGTCGGTTGCGCCCCATCGGTCGCCACTTTGACGGGGCGCCGGGGCCAGCGCGTGAACCCTGAATTCCTGGGTGCCCTGCCGCCTGTTGTGCGTGCTCCGGGGGAGGGCAGCCCGGCTGCGGGAAGGGACCCGAGAGCAGCCTCTGCCCCACGGACCCTGAAAGTGTCTAATCGGGGAGCCCGAGATTGAGCTGGGGCTCGGCGGCGCCAGAAGGGGGCCTCGGTGGGATGCTAGTGGGGGGCGCGGCCTGCAGAATTTGGGTTCCTGGAGGTGCTTGCGGCGCGCAGGCCCGGCCCGGGGCAGCAGAGACCACCAGCCTGTCCTCGAGGAGGACCGGGAACTGTCACGTATGGACCGCTGGGGGCCACCCTTGTGAGATCCACAGGGCTTAATAACAGTACCTCGAGTCCTGGGACAGCGTAACCTAATAGTGAGGGCGTTTTCTTTAGGGCATGAATAAATGGAAAGGTGTCAAAATAAGCATATTTTAAAGTTGAAACGAAAACTGGCAGATTTTCAGGTCGTGCAGTTGTGAAGTTAAGTGTCCAAAGAAATATTAGCTCTTTTACACCCTTTTCGTTTTTATTTTTTGGCAAAAATCTGTTTTGCCAGAATTTCCCTCAGGAGCTTTGCATGGCCCACAGTGGGGCAGGAAAACTTGAGCAAGCGTTCTCAGGTTGCTTTTGACTTCAAGCCTGTGCTCTCCAGGTTTTTTGAGTGTGCAGAAAAAGTGTCTGATTCTGTTTTTCTCTGGGATCCGACGATGTTTGTTTATTGGGTTTATAAGCATCTATTTAAATTCAGTTTTTGCACGAAATACTCCCCGTTGCCACAGGGTGTAGTTTAGGGATTAGAAAATACTGTTGGAGAAAGCTGCTAGTGGCTTCATTTTCCAAGAATGTAAGTCATTTCCTTTCTGTGATTTCAGGGAGTTGATATTTCACAGCATCAAAACTTTGTGGGGAAAATTTTCCGTAATACATCTGTCATTAAAAAGGCTTTTGACTTTTGGATTTTGTCTTCTTAGAGCAGCACATAAATTTAGGCTCAGCAATGTTGAAGGATAAGAAGTTTTTCAGAAACTGCAGTATTATGAGAGTCTTGTAGAAAGTAATTTTAACAACCACCAAGACTTACAGCCTGCACCATCGAGATGGGGGAGGGGAGAAGACCAGAGGAGAGAGACAGGAAAACAGATGCTTTTGCTGTTGTCCTTTGTAGTACAAAACTTGTAGCAGTTAATCATTTTCCTTGGGTGTGGTTTTGAGAAATAAAAGTATTACGTTAAAAAGGAAAATACTGCACAATATGAGGCAGCTGACATTTAAATGCTCTTTCCGTATGTTTGTAAACATATTGGATTTATATTTCAAATTAAAATGGACCTTTGGGATCATTAGATGAGAAGGGTCCCCCAGGGGATATCTTCTATCAAGTTATCTGCAGGATATCTTCTCCAGAAAGCAGACTGACTGTAATAGGAACTAATTTTCCCCCTTTTGAATTGCTTGTAAAAATGCCGGAGATCTGACACTGATGGACCACAGTAATCAGCAGTCCTTGCAGAACTCAAAACATCTTAAGGGAAAGGAAATCTTTCCGTGTTTCCACTCCCTCCTTTTTGGGGGGCACCCTGGGTAAGCTACCAGCTTCAAGTACATAATTTGAACTTGCTGGTTGAAGATGCTCCTAGCTCTGCAGTGAAACAATAGGAGCTAGGAGGAAGACCCTGCTTGTTTGAAAGCAAAGTGCCCATGTGCTAGGTGATCACTTCTGGCAACAAGTTCTGTAAAAACTCATCCAGTTGGGCTAGCTGAATCCAGAGAAGGGGGTTGTAGAGCTTTTCTGGTTTCTGGACTTTGTTTTCACTTTTAACTACACTTATAAAGCCTTTGGCTTTCAGAACTTATGACATAATAGACTGTGTAGCCTTTTGTGGCAGATGCTTGAAATGAAAGTTTCAAACAGAATTGCTTTTGACTGAACTGTCAAGTTCAGAGTTTAGTGTAAATGAGTCCTGTCTCACAGCTAACTTTTTTGATAAAGGAGTTCTTTGTAGTTTTCAGCGTGGATGCTGCACATTTTGATTTCTGAGACTGTGGGTTTAAAAAAAAAAAATAAAACCTGCAAACAATTATTTTATTACATGAAAGCCAGTACCAAGAAAAGATTAATTCAGTCCAGATGTAAAAATGTATGTGAATTTTAGATTTGGATGATCTCAACAAGTTTTCCCTTTTGTTGATGAAACTGCCTGGATCCCAGATGGCATTCACAAACTGTCCCTTAGGTGGTTTTCTGAGTTCAGAACTAAATTTTAGGGGCCTTCTCTAAAGTCACTTGAAAATTGTTTTAAGCATTCTCAAGGATAGAAAGTTTTCTCTATTTATGCAGAGATAGGTTTTTCCTATTCCACATGAATGCAAACCTTATAAATGCCCTGGTTTGGTAAATGAGCCTGTGTGTTTCATAAGTAGGAAAACCAGAGGTATTCAGTATTGTGTATCCTTATGAACAAAGCATAGAAACGTTGGCTTTCATTTATGCAATTCCAAATTTTTAAAAAAATATATTTATTTATTTATTTGCCGGGAGAGCATGAGCAGGGGAGGGTCAGAGAGAGGGGGACAGAGGATCTGAAACAGGTTCTGAGCTGATAGGCTGACAGTGGCCAGCCCAATGTGGGGCTTGAACTCATGAATGGTGAGATCATGACCTGAGCCAAAGTCAGATGCTCAATCGACTGAGCCACCCAGGCGCCCCAATTCCAACTTTATTTTTATAAAGAGTTATAAGTGCGTTCTCAGTCTTTAATAGGATCCTGTTGTAACACAGTTTGTGGTTTCTGATAAAGCAGTTGGTCCTCATATGATGATCCTGTACCCTGCTCCCACACCAAGAAAGAACAAACAACTTAGAAGAAAACTTCAGTACTTAAAAAAAAATCTGTACTTCCAACACTAAAGTTACTAAGTGTTACTAAGGGTGTGTGTTACACACTTAAAATTATATATTTTTAAGAAGTCTTTGTTTATGTAATTATACATTTAAGAGTTTGATTACATTGTGATTGCATATTAAACAGTTGAATGTAGGAGGGGGGAATGGAAAAGAAATAGTGATGGAATTTTATGAGTGGTGAAATTTTAGTTAAAACATATCTTTCCTAAAACCCAAACAGGAAAAATAGTATTGTTGGCTTCTGCAGTTAAACTTTGATACAGGGGGTAGTTGAGAGGGTTTTTTGAATTGCACATTATCCTGAGGAAGAGGCTTTGGGGGCCTATAAAAATAAGTAGAAACAGGTTAAGGGAATAATTTGAGAGGAAGGAGGAAGTAGAATACTGGACAATGAGTTGCAAGGAAAATCTGAACTTAGAAGGATGCATATTTAAAACAAGGCTGAAGTAGAGAAAACTTTGTATTTAAAAGTGGAAATTAAAAAGCAAGATCTTTTTTAGCAGAGAAAAAAAGGATTCATGTTAAAGTGCCCTACAAAATCTGCATACAATATGAAATGGTGCTGTTATGTGCTACTCATCCTGGAAAGCTTGTGTGCATTTGTGTTAAATTGCTGCTTTGGTCTTAAATAGTGTTTAGGGACTGGATGCTTATTATTGTGCCCCACCACCACCCATGCCACTTCTCATTTTGAAGATTAAAAACATTTTTTTGTCTAAACTCTAATGATTCTACAAATACTTAATTTTTTTTTAATGTTTATTTTTGAGGGACAGAGAGACAGAGTGGGAGCAGGGGAGGGGCAGAGAGAGAGGGAGACACAGAACCAAAGCAGGCTCTAGGCTCTGAGCTGTCAGCACAGAGCCCGACACGGGGCTCGAACTCACGGACCATAAGGTCATTTCCTGAGCCACCCAGGTGCCCCTGGTTCTACAAATATTTAATTACTCCCCCAGCATTTGTGAGAGCGACAGCCTGCCTGCCATGCTGTAAGACCAGAGGGGCTCTACAGTAATAATGGCCATAGTTATGATAAGATTTTGAGTGAAAACAAGCTATCAGTGCTTCCAGATTATCTGACATGATTTGGTGGTGTAATTACTTCGGATGCAAGTAATGCATCAGAGTATGATATCACTCTTGATACGTATCAAGTGGAATCAATCATGCAGTATACCATACTGATCAAAACGATATCATACAACAGTGGGAGGGGGAAAGGAAAGAAATCTCTGATCTGACATGAAGAATCGTCTCAGGAGGAGAAAAATGTAGCACTGCATCAAATTCAGATGAACCAGTTACAGGCCAAAGGAGACAGCAGTGTTGACTAGAGCTTTCTTGGAGCTGTGTGTAGCACAGCATTTTCTCCATTGCCTTTTCCCACTCGTGTGGCCTTTTCCTAGCAGAGTTTAGTCTGCACAGCAAGAAACTAAGAGATTTTGCCATGACCCAGTGTATTTCATTAATGTGGTAACTGGGATAATTTGGACCAAAAAGATCTATTTAGAACCTCAGTATTCCTAATTGATTATCCAGGGATATTTTCAGCTGTTTTCGAATAACTCTGCCTTTGTACATAGATACGATACAACTTTGAGTAGTAATGTTTTATAGGTACATGAAGACAGAGAGAAAAACAATTATTTTATACTGTCTTCTAGCCACAGTTTCATATGAAGGAGGAAATGATTATAAAAATTAAGCAAATTCTGGATGAAGATTTTAGGAAATTAATGAAAAGCTCACTTAGCTTTTTGGGTAGTTCTTTGTGTACTTTACATCAAATGAGTAATTATTTAGTAGTGGCACTTGTACTATCCAGTCTCAGTAGATACAACCAGGCAAATGCACGGATCAGAAGTATAGCACGAAGTGGTCATATGCAGGCAGCTGGCATCCAAGCCAAAAAAACATCATTATCTGCTCCCCAGAAGCCTATCTTTACATTCACAGTCCCTGCCCCAGGGATAACCTCTGTTCTTTCATTGCCACAGGTTAGATGGTTTTAAAAAAAAATTTTTTTTTTAACGTTTATTTATTTTTGAGACAGAGAGAGACAGAGCATGAATGGGGGAGGGTCAGAGAGAGGGAGACACAGAATCTGAAACAGGCTCCGGGCTCTGAGCTGTCAGCACAGGGGCCCGATGCGGGGCTCGAACTCATGGACCGTGAGATCGTGACCTGAGCCGAAGTAGGCCCTCAACCGACTGAGCCACCCAGGCACCCCTTAGATGGTTTTTTAAAAAATGGTTATTTTGAGAGAGAGAGGGAGAGAGGGATTCCCAAGCAGGCTCCACTCTGGCAGCCCCTCAGGCCTCAAACCTGCGAACCCTGAGATGATGACCTGAGCCAAAATCAGGAGTCAGACGCTTACCTGACTGAGCCACCCAGCCGCCCCACTCAGACTGCACGTAAGTGCAATCAAATAGAAGTTCTCTCTTGTGTCTTCTTCAGCTCAGCATAGCGTCATGTCCACATTGATGCAGGTAGCCGTTCTTTTTTCTTTTTTTCTGTGCATGAATATATCCAGTGTATTTATCCATTCTGTCGATGGACACTTGGGGATGGGACTAATATGTGGGGTAGGACCTTTTGAAGGCTCAAGAAAAGTCGAGCACCTTGGAGTTGAAAGGAGAGTATAGTCTTAAGATTAAAAGAGAAAATTACTTCAAAAACGTAAGGGAAAAAAAGAGAAAGGAACATTACAAAAACACTGAAGTCTCAGCTCAGTCCACGGAATCCTATTGTTTCAGGGACACAGGAACATACCAACTGGATCTTGCCAGATTTTAACTGAGAACTGGAAAGAGGGAGGAGGCCATAGGTGGCAGACAGCCTCATCAGGTTTTAGAAGTGGAGGGACTGAAGCCCTGTGAGGTTGAGTGACTCAGAGTCTCACAGGTAATGACAGCACCAAGTGAACAAGCTCCTTCTCACGCTCAGTCTGGTCTAGGTTCGCGCCATCTGAGGGCTGACAGCCGGCCCTCTGCTCTGCAGTGAGTCCACTGGCCTCAGGATGGGGTGCTTTTTTCTGTCAACACAAAGGGATTGTGTGGCTTTGTTCAGATAGACTCAGACCTGCCCGGAGAAAACAGGGCAGTGGTCCAGTGAGGAAGAATTTTACCTCCTCTAGGCTGGTCTGCCTCTGCTCCCATGCAGAGCCCTTTTCTCCTTCTTCCTGTGTTCTAGGACTTTCTAGTGAGAGGTTGGGTGTCAAGTGCCAGGTAGGTGACATCTTGAGGTCCCTCTTGACTCAGTGTTTCATTGATCCACAAGTGATCTAGGCTGGAACTCAGTTTCAAAGGACTGCTTTCTAAATATTTTCAGAGTAGTTCACTCTTAAGAAGATACTATGAAAAAGTCTTTGTTTGTTTGTTTGCCTCTTCCTGCCATTATGTCCTCACTGGTTATACACTTTTCTCCTCCCTTGGACACGCTTCCCCCTCCTTCAAGTTATCTTTTCATAAATATCTGTGGAAACATCCTGTCTCTACCTAAAACAACAGTGAAATTCTGATGCTGATGTCTGTGGCAGTCTCCAGGAAGCATTTACTGTAAAACAGAGGATTATGAGAAATCTAACAGATAAAGTGCTTACAAAGGAAAACAAATGATGTAGATGTTTTTTTTTCTTTTATGTTTCCCTAAAGGGGAAAAGGGCATTTTTCATGGTTTAAGAAAAGGCTCAGAATTTTGACTTAGGCTCATGAGGAAAGTGAAAAACAAGTAAAATAGCAGAAGTGTTACAAATGGGTAGTAAATATATTATGCTCAATGAAATACTGCTTAGAACAGCAAAAACCTAGCATGTGCAATCTTAGAAAATTAAAAAAATGTGCTCACCATAGGGTCATGTCTCTGACAAGTTCCTCACTGAAATTACTGCAGAAAAGAATAGTACATTTCAGAGGCAACATGGAAGAGAAGCAGAAAAGTCTAACGGTAACAACAAGATCTTTGAAATCAATCCTCTGGGGCACAGATCCAGGCTCCACTATTTTCCTGTGTGTAACCTTGAGGAAGTTACTTCGTTCTCCGAACCTCTTTTTTCTTACCAGTAAAATGAGGATAATGATAGTAACTATCCCACAGTGTTGTTTTGATTACTATATGAAAGAGTACGTAGAAAACAATGGCGTGGTCTGACACATAGCAAACTGTCAACTGATGTTAGCTCTTACTACTTAAGACAAAAAAAAAAAAATGATGTATAGGATTTACAGTTTTTTTGGAAGTCCCTGAGCCTTTAATTTATAAGCAGCTCATGAGATGGTATTATATTTTGTTTTCGATGACCTTCAACAGGCAACAAAACCTAGTGTTTCTCAGTTACAGATACCGGGCAGTCTATATCACAGCACTGAGAATATCTGCTGGCCTATCCCGTTGACCACTAATTGATTGAGTTATTTTTCCTATTTCTCTTCTGATTTCCAGTAGTCTTACTCAGGCTCTCAGCTTCTGCTTGCTAGATATATATGCCTTTCCAGATGCCAAAAAGTAAATCTACAGATTAAAAAATAATCTCTCTTTATGATAATGAAGGCCGAACAAAGTATTTTTAAACTTAAAGACTACCAGTGGCCCAAGTCTTTTGCTCTTGTACCCTATAAACTACATGTGCTTTTAAAGAAAACTACTACTGGGGCACCTGCCTGGGTGGCTCAGTCAGTTAAGTATCCAACTCTTGATTTCAGCTCAGGTCATGATCTCACAGTCTGTGAATTCAAGCCCCGCATCAGGCTCTGCGCTGACAGTGTGGACCCTGCTTGGGATTCTCTCTCTTTCTCTCTCTGCCTCTCCCCACCTTAAAAATAAATAAATAAACATAAAAAAAAAAAATAAAACCACTATTATTGGTATAAAGCAATTATTGTTTATTTCTCCCCTCCCCATCCCCACCATTGGCATAGTTTCTATAATGTGGGTCAGACCCCTTTATAATTTTCTCTCAGTAGGCCCAAAGCTTAAGATTTTAAACCACTCATTCAATGGAAATTAATAGTTTGGAAGTTTCAAAAGGAACATTTAAGAAAGAGTTAAGCATATTAGAAAAAGACACATTTACATCTAAACAGCATAATTAGAAGCCAGTCAAAATAGGCACAGGATCCTCCAGAATAATTTATATCAGTGTATCATCCCACTGTGATACACAGTGTATCATCCCACTGTGTTCTTTAAAAGCAGGACCTACCCTGCACAACCCATGCTTGTTATGTGTTGAATAATATCTTGAACTTATGAATGTTTTTAAAACATTAAGTTTCCTAAGCCCATCAGAAATAGGTTTTATGTCTCTATGAAGTATCCTGGGACCGTGTTGGCGATTTGAAATACAATGGCCACAGTAGGACTTACCGAGAAGATGACTCGAGAGAGGAAGTTGGCCACACAGAGATACCTGGAGAACATTGTTCAGCAGAGAGATCGGCAAAGGCCTCAGGTGGAAGTGTGCCTGGTGTGTTCCCGGAACAATGAGAAGGTCACAAAACAGTAATAGATGAGGTCAGAGAAGTTTAGGGGGCATGTCACGTAGGGCCCGTTTGGTGGACCATTTTAAGAACTTAGGCTTTTACTCTGAGTGAAATGGGGAATCATTGGAAAGCTTTGAGCTGAGGAGTAAGGGTTTGATTTACATTTTAATAGAATCACTGGCTGCTGTGTTGAGGTAGAAAAATGGAGCAGGGTGGTCGGTCAAGGGCAGAATCAGGGATACAGGTTAGCAGTTGTTGATAACAATCCAGTTGAGAAATGCCAATAGCAGTGGAGGAGGTGGTGAGAAATAACCAGGGTTTATTTTGTAGATCACACCACCTAGATTTCTTGGCCAGCTGTTTGAGGAATATGAGAGAGATCAGGGTAAGGATAACATCAAGGCTTTTTGCATAATTATGGAGTTGCCATGAATTGAGGTGGGGATCTGATTGAGGTTGGTTTGGGAAAGATAACAAGGAGCTGTTGTAAACACGTTATCTTCGACTTCCAGGTAGAGAGGTTGAGTGTGTTGTTCGATAGCATTCTGGAGTTTCAGATGCCCAGGCTAGAGATTCAAATTTGGAAGGTGCCGAGAGAATTTGGATGAGATCCCTTGGGGAATGTGAATAGACAGAGAAAACAGTCCATGGACCAAGCTTTGGGTCATGCTAGTATTTACAGTTCGTTGAAGAAGAGAAGAAATCTCCTAAGAAATTATCTTACGACATAGGAATTATGCACACATTTCTAACATAGTGGATCTAATTGTCTCCATTTCCTAAATAAGTGTTATTATTAGAAGATACTCTTATTTCTGTTGACCCACAAAATGGGAAGAATGAACTGAGAGTTATTTTTCTATGATAAGGCACTTGGGCTGAACCTGAGGTATTTCAGCCTTTAAAGATTGAGTTGGTAAGAAGGGACCAGTAAAGGAGAATGAGAAGGAGCAGCCAGATGGATAGGAGGGAAATGGGAAGAATATCCTTGAAGTCAAGTAAAGGAGGTGTCTCAGGGAGGAGAGAGTGAATCAGTGGCGTCATAGGTTACTGAGAGGTCAGGTAGGGTGAGGACCGAGTTGCTCATTGGATTTAGCAAGGGAAGTCATTGGTTACCTTGACAAGTGCTGTGTTAGTGGAGGGGTGGGGCAAAACGTGACTGGAGTGGGCTCAAGAGAGAATAAAAAGCTTATGAAAGAGAATTATAATTTTCCTTTTATTTATTTATTTGAGAGAGAGAGAGAGAGAGAGCGCGCGAGCATGAGAGCAGGGGAAAGAGGCAGAGAGAGAGAGAGAGAGAGAGAGAAAGAGAATCTTAAGCAGGCTCCACACTGAGCTGGGAGCCTGACATGGGGCTTGATGGCATAATCCTGGGATCATGATCTGTGCTGAAATCAAGAGTTGTACACTCAACCCACTGAGCCACCCAGGTACCCTGATAATTCTTATTTTCTGTTCAGTTTCTTATAAACAGTATTAAATGTGAGTACTTTTTAATATGTCTGATAGAATGTGGGGTAGAACTTCAGAATACTAGAGGCCATGAGGGGTCTCCAGCAGGCTCTGACAGGGATGGGGGTAATGGGGAGCCTTTGAGCTTCCCTCTGGTTATTATCGGGAAAGCTCCCAGCGTATAGATTGTAGTCTGTTTCTTTTGAAATAGAAAATCAGTTGTAATGCAGTGTCTTTATTCTATGTTGCATCCCTTTAGATAAGAACTATGTCCTGGAAGCACTGTCACTTTGTGTTGAGACTTTTCTGTTTCTAGTAAAGACGTGTTCTTTACTTCAACCCATTGATCCTTTACATGAAAAGGGTATAAGAGAGCTCCTGTGAGACATGTGCTTTGAGTTAGCCTCTTTTTCGGCAATGGTGATAGATTTGAGCTGACCAGGCACACATCGTAGTGCCCCACGAACCTGGAGGCCTTCGTTCACAGAATGGATGGCTCAGGGTAGGGGTTCCCAAGAGCCAGAGAATTTAAGTAATAGAAACATTGCTTGTTTAATAGTTCTTTTATACTTTGTTGATAGCTTCCACTCTGAATATTATTTCAAAGCATGTGATTAAGCAATTTTCATAGTTCTGTATTGTATATCATAATTATGCACCAAGAATTTTCTCTTCTGGGAATTACCTTTGAATTATAATGCTAACTTTCTGTAATACTGTCATCAAAACGAATCAACAAGTCTCTGATACTAATTATCTTTTCTTTCCCTAAGCTTATTAAAATGTTAACACATCGGCGTTTAGTACTTAAATATTGTTTTTGGATAGTTAAAAGCTTACAGTGAATGGTAGAATTAAAACTTTGCTACATGTGTTCGAGTGTTGTTTGGTGATAAAAGAAAGTGTAGTAATAGTCTTTAGAAAGTTGCTAAGTATGGGAAAATGCTGGAAAGAGCAAAGACTCTTCTTTTGCACTGGATTATGGTGCATGTTTTTTGAGAAGTGGAGCTCCAGGGACTGTGTGTGTGTGTTTCTAGTGGGTTGTGGTGTAACATAATGTCAGCATTCTCTTAGGCACTGCTCTGTCAACACTGCTTTATTAGTATCATTTTGAATGTTTTTTCAGCTGAAACTTATAAGTCACTCTACAGTTTGTTAAGTGAACATAATTGGCTTGTAACGGAGAAATACACAAGACCAATGTGAAATAATTTGGCAGTGTTGAGAGTTGTACGTGGTAAATACTGGAGTGTGCAGAGGTATAAAACTAAGCAAATTTTGGAATAAACGTTAAGTCTCTTAAGTCAGTGACTACAGGATGAAGTCCAGATCTCTTGAGCATGGAATTCAATATCCCAAACCAGAGCTCCAAACCTGTGGCCCACCGGGAAGACTGGCTACAGACGTATTTTGGTTTTTAACATAGCATGAAAATAATTATTTGCCAACTTTTAAAAGTTGAGACTTTTCACTTAAAAAAAATTGAATTTTATATCTTCTTTTGAAAAGCCGGAAGGCCTGGCAATGAGTTTTGGGGAGCAAGGTAACAACTTCCCCTTTTATATGGGGTTTGTACTCTGTAGCCCACCATACTCCCCAGAAGAGATCCTCTTGGCCCCAACGTTGAGACCAAATTGCTGTCGGCATTTTCATCCTGCAGGCTTCACTCCTTTCTTGCCTGCCCCTGTAGGCATGGGAATTGACTATCCGTGTGTTGTAGTCACTTGGATTCTTCATAATGTCATCTCACAGATCCGTCAGTCTATCCCAGTTCTCCTCGTAGTCCCCAGTTGTCTCCATTACCAGGCTAACTACGACATACATACTTAGTCTGGGTCATGCTTGCTATTCTCCTTGCACTCAAGTGAGCTGCAGAATGCTTGTGTCACTTCACTGGAACTTAGTACATCCTGCTTTATATTGTCATCTTTTTATATATTCTAACTTACCAGCTCGAAGTTTCTCGAGGACAACAACCATATCTTATTTACTAGTGCCTAGCAAATTTACTCTAGATTTACTAGATTAATTATTGTTTAGAGTTACCTTCCAGTAATGGTGGAAGGTATATATAATTATAGTGGTTATTGAGAAGAATTAGAAAATACCCAAAACTCGTATAAAATCTATTTCCTCAGACAGGGCAATCTTAATTTACTATATTGATTTCTTTGTAGCAAGATTTATATCATTTATTTGAGTATTAAGTCACCACCTCATGTATTGCCAGTTTAGATTCTGTTATGTAGGTGGATGACGTTTCCAAATAAGGGGAACTTTATTACATACCATTTTATAATTTTAGATATGCTTCTTTCTAAGGCTAATACTGTTTTAAATGTCTTATTTTTTCATTCATTTGACAAATAGTGAGTACCCTATGTAGAAGGCCCTGGAGATAGTATGAATTCAACAGGCATGATGGTACCTGCTCTCCTGAAGCTTTAACCCATTAGCCAGAAAGGCAGATATCAGAAAACAGAATGTATAATTGTTTAATTTTGGTAAGTATTACCAAGAACTGGGGGGTTCTCTGAGACCTCCTAACAGCAGTCTGGTCTGAGGGTGGGGCTGTAATAGGGAGTATAACATAACTGAATTCTAAACTCCTTGACTTTCTCATAATGCCATAGCAGTTTATAAAATACTCTAAATGTAAAAATTTAACTTTAGAGGGGCACTGGGTGGCTCAGTCGGTTAAGTGTCCAACTTTGGCTCAGGTCATGATCTCACGGTTCGTGAGTTCAAGCCCCGTGTCTGCCTCTGTGCTGACAGCTCAGAGCCTAGAGCCTGCTTCAGATTCTGTCTCTCTTTCTCTCTCCCCTCCTCTGCTCATGCTCTGTCTCGCTCTCTCTCAAAAATAAACGTTAAAATTAAAAAAAAAAATTAACCTTAGAAACAAATAAGTGGTAATTTCTGTGACAAAATAAGAGTTAAAAAAATCTCTAAGGAACTTACCATTGGCTACAGTCATTACTTTAATGAGGAAGAATGAATTATTTATTTTCTTTAATCTTTATTTTTGAGAGAGAGAGACAGACAGAGACAGAGTGTAAGTGAGGGAGGAACAGAGAGAGAAGGAGACACAGAATCCAAAGCAGGCACCAGGCTCTGAGCTGTCAGCACAGAGCCCCACGCGGGGCTCAAACCCATGAACTGCGAGCTCATGACCTGAGCTGGAGTCGGATGCTTAACTGACTGAGCCACCCAGGTGCCCCATGAAGAATGAATTATATTTTATAACTCTAGAGTTTACTTTGTTTGGTACCTGAATTGAACTCTATTTAAATAAGTAAATGAAAGACAAAAAGGAATTTGGGCTAGAAATTTCAGATATAGCTAACTCGCAAACTAACTTTTATTTTATGAAACTGTAATTATTTTAAAGATGTTTACAGTGAGAACATTTCTTATGGCTTCCGAAAGTAGGATATAAAAAATAAACTGACTTATTCCCTCAAGAGTGAGTAGTGGATCGTACCTTTATTTTATATTTCCAAGCCCGTGACTAAAAAATACTAATAGTTTATTAGTATGATCTTGGAGTGATGTAATAGGGTATTATGAAAAACCTCAGAGGTAACGTTAGTAGCATATGTGAGCCAAAAAATAGAGTGGAATTTTGTGTGGTGTATATATTTTATCACAGCAATCAGAAATGCTTTAGGCATTTTTCCCCCCAAAGAAAATAGAATTCTATACTTAACTAAATCCATCTAAATATAGTGGTAAAGTTAATTTTTTGCATAGCTTTGCATCACACTGAAACAAAGGTCAGCTGTAGTGGTGCCATGTCTGAAATTTCTGTTGAGAAACTCATGTTACTGGTAATTATAGAAAGAGACTCAGAAAAATTAACATACTGAAGTAAGTTTTAGTTCAAATTCACCCAAGATTTTCAGATGTGAGCTTAAGGAAATTTAAGGAAATCAGATCAGGAAATAGTTTTTAAGAAATGTCAAATGTCATGTAGAATTTAAAATAAGTACCAGATAAATCTTTTTAACCTTAAATATTCATTAACTGAGCCCATGTCAGTTTTAAGTTGTGAAGAGGGTGTTTAACAGATGATATGTTATTTACTAAATTATTTGCTTTTACTGGTGCCTACAGAAATATAAAGAGAAGTTTTCATGAATTTTAGTTGTAGAGTAAAAACTAGCAGGGAAAGCTGATGAAAGTTAGTTAACTTATAAAACAAAGTTGCCTTTAATGATTGGTTGGCTTATGTATTCTTGAACTAGACTCGTAATTGACCAATACGTTTTCAGGAAATTTGTAGTCACCATATTATAGATAAAGGATCTAAATTAATGCATTTTAATGTATGAACTATTTTCAGTTGAGGGGCCTGAAACAAATTCTCAATTGCCAAGGGGTTGGGAAAGGCTCTGAAATGTTTGGGGGCTTATGTAGCCTGGTTGTGGTCAACTGAATTCCATTTTCTAGTGCTTGAATCCTGACCAGACATGTTGCAGTGGTGACTGAGTTTGTGTATCTTTTTCTGGTATGATATTATTGTCTGTGTTATGGATGTTAGTCATGTCTTCCCAGGTAGGCAGTACTGTTTGAGGACACATAAGAGGTGATTTCTACTCTCTTGAATTCTTTCATAGCTCCTATAAAACTGTTGACTCTTGACTTCAGCCCAACAGTGTTGTGGCTTTATTCTTTCTGATCTGTATGATGTGAGAGAGCTGCCATCTAGATTTAAGCCTTCAGCAAGTCCAGGAAGCATCTGACCCATTAAAAAAAGTTAACAGAATTGTGTTTGTGTGTATCTCCCGAGTCTGATGTATAAATGATGTATATCAATAGCACAATAGTGACATGTATTCATATTTAATATTGGCGTTAGAAATACACATTTTGTTGCTTAAACATTCAAAAGGCCATAAAGAATACAAATTTTGTTCCGTAAACTTTCAAAAGACCATAAATACAGATTGGATTTTAAGCATTAATAATAGAATGCAGCAATAGAAATTATGTGATTTCTCAGTGCAAGAAAACAAGGTCTCTTGAAATGCCTCAATTAGGGATTTCCTCCCAGCCTGCATCAGAACAACGTTTCTTGTTTCCTCATGCCAGATGTTTTCTTAGTGATGGTACACCACGCACTGGGGCCCAAGACACGAGCCTAATCCACTGGAAACGCCCATTCAACCATTCTTGCAGTTTTTCCTCCTTGGTTTGACATGTGGTGGTGTCCACCCTCGTTGTGATGATCGAATTGCCTGTGAGGAGGTAGTCCTGAAATGACACGACCCTCCCACCATTTGAGTTGATGTGCTTGGCCCTGTGCCTAGGAGCGAGATGATAACGGACCTCATAATTTCTTATAAAATAGTTGATATAGTCTTATCTTACTTTCATATTGGGGGTGGGGTCAAAAAGTTGGGATTATTTCTAAATGAAATTTTTATATTTGCTGCGCCACCCATCTTTGCTGTTGTCTTGACCTCCTTATGAATGTGAGTTTTAACTTCCCCTGCCTCTGTTTCTTCAACCCTCTGTGTTCTGTTCCTGCTTCATCTGATCGCCTATGTATCCTCTATTACAAAGAAAAAAACAACTCTGCATGTCGTATGTTCTATAATGGGATGAAAAGGCTCACAGACAAGAATTTAACTAAAATCATGTACAAGGATTCTACTCCTTCCTAGTTTCTTTTCTACTCAAATTGTGCGTGTGCGTGTGTGTGTGTGTGTGTGTGTGTGTGTGTGTTTCCCCTGAGGATATTAATAAAGTTATTTTATAAGTATCTTTATGAATTTAAACCTTTCACAGGCCAGGAGCAGTTGATCCATAAAACAAACTAAAAACTGTGTTTATAAAAATCCATGTTGTGTATCTCCCAAATCTGACATATGAACAAAATATAACTTTCATAACAGTAATATGTAGTTAGATTTAATGTCACACTGAAAAATATAAATTGTATCTGTGTGAAAAATATAAATTTAAAGTTTTCAAAAACTAAACAAAGATTGAATTTTGAAAATTACCAATAGAGTGTAGTTATGAAATAGGACATTTTCCTCAAAGAAACAAATCAAGATGTCATTGATTAGCTTCCTATGATAATTTATATATATATGTATATATATATATATAAATATAAATATAAATATATGTATATATATGTATATACATATTTATTTATTTAAAAATAAATATACATATAAATATATGTATATATATATGTATATATATACATATATATAAGTATTTGATTATGGGAATAATTATGTAATCATAAGAATAACTATAAATAGTGTTCTCTCAATTCTCTTTGAGATGCTAAAATGTAAAGTAAAATAATAGAATTTCATAATGGTGTATGCATATTAATTGATAAGGTTTTTCTACCTAAATGCAGATAGAAATGTAGCTATACAGCACAATTAAGAATTCTGTCATTAGAGTTTGGTATTATAATAAGTCATTGTTGAGAAGTTGAATTACATCTGATATTTGAGTGAGGTCACAGATTTTTTTTTTTTTTGTATTTTTTAGAGAGGGAGAGCTCATGAGCAGGGGAGAGGGGCAGAGGGAGAGAGAGAAGAAAATCTTAAGCAGGCTCCATGCTCAGTGCAGAGCTGGACACTGGGCTCAATCTCACAACCTTGGGATTATGACCTGAGCCCAAATCAAGAGGGACACCCAACCCACTGAGCCACGCAGATGCCAAGGTCACACATCTTAAAGTATTGTTAGATAATGGGATATACTACTGAGATGAAATAATGCATTTGAAAGTGCTCTGTAAATGTGGTATCCCATGGAGACACCTCAGGGTCTTATCATAGATGTTATCTGGGTGGTCATTTACTACCCATAGGTGTGGGCAGGAGAAAGAAGCGATTGTTACAGCGTTTACCCTGGACTGCAGGTGGTGAGCGGGAGACTCTGACACTGGAAAATGAAACATTGATGCATACTTGTGGGGCAAGGATACATGGTATTTATCAGATTAAGAACCATGATTTGTATATATTACCTTTCTCAAAAATTAAAGGAAGGTGAGCATGTCTTTCCTTTAACTAGATATTCCGGCATCATCATAATTTATCTCTATGTGACATTTTGTAGGTTACTTTATTTGATCCTCAGAGTAGTAGTCCCTGTTTTACAGATGAGAAGGTTAAATAATTTGTATGACTTGACAACTTTACCTGAAATAGTTGGTGAAAAACCAGAACATGATACTCTTCTGACTCTGAGGCCTGTGCTCTTTTTTCTTGCTACCAGTCATCCTGTTGATAAAATATTTCTAGAGTATTTGCAAAATACGGTGTGACATTTTGATTTCTTCTTTTTTTTTTTTTTTTTAGTATTTTTTTAAGTCAATTTTGGTTTCTGCCCAATGCTAAATCAACTTTTGTTCCTTAATTAGCTTACACTGATGTTGCCGTAGAGAATTTTTTGTGTCAGTCCGAACTAGATAGGGTAGTCTTTTCAAACATACTATACTTCCTGTGATAATGCATTTAACTTGACACAAAATTCCTGATCATTGGATTTTATTAGAAGACAGCAAGACATGCATAAAATTTCACACTATTAATCCTTTGTTCAGAGCAGCTGTTACCTTGAAAAAAACCTCTAGTAATTTGTAGGATTGGTTAATAAAGGAAAATTAGAGTAAAGGTGTTTTTGGAATGATGGCACATTGTACATTTAAAGGTGAGACATTAAATACATTTGCTTGATTTCCCTTTAGAACATTATAATCTTTAAGTGCTAGTGTTTTATGGAAACATACTACAGGCCTTTCTGTAGGAAGTTTTAGACATGTGGACTTTGTAAATGAACCCGAATTTAGCATGAGAACATCTGCAAATCTTTCTTTCATTCAACTCTTATTTATATGCCAAGCATTTTGCTGGAAATTCAATGATGAACAAGGCATGGACCTGTCCTCTGGAAATTAGAGCCTGGTTGATGAGGGAGACAGACAAACCAGTGAACACTTAAACCATGTGATATGTGAAATGCTACCTGTTTAAAACTCTGCTGTGCTATTTTTGTTTAACAAGAAATTTTCTTTTATCTCTCCGGAATTCTTGCTAGGTGATACCATTGGTAAACATCAAAAGGCCCTAACTTTTGGTTTTACTTAGTATCGTTTAAAATTGTAGTGTTTTTTCCAAATCACCATGAATTCCTACCTTTCAATTTTTAAGGTCAAGTTTAAACTTTCGGAAGCCATGGGTTTAGGCAGTTTAGGTAATAATACCAGCATCATGCAGCAAAGGGTTTGAAGTAATGTGGTGTTACTTAAACACATAAGGCGCTTCAATGAACATGTAGATTCATTAAATTTGTTTAAATTAAATCTTTAGTTATATAAATTGCATGCAATAAAAATAAAGTTCACAAATTTTAAGTAGATAATTTGGTAACTTTTGAGAAATGTGTATAATTATGTAACCAGTGTCAAAGTCAAGATATAGAACATTTTTGTCATGCCAAAAAGTTTTCTTCAGCCCCTTTTTAGTTAGTCCTCTTCTCTTCCACCACTTTCTCCTTTTTCTCCTTCCTCCCACCCCAGTTATCCATGACAACTACTAATCTTTAGTTTTGCCTTTTATAGAATTTCATGTAAATCGAATCATGTGACCTGTAGTTTTTTTGTGCTTTGCTTTTGTATCTGGCTTCTGTCCCTTAGTATAATGCTTTCTGGATTCATGCATTTTGTTGCATATATCAAGTTTTTTTTTTTTTTTAATTGGGTAATATTAAGTTGTCACAACTTGTTCATTCATCTGCTATTAATGGATATTTGGATAGTTTCCAGTTGGGAATGGAAGTTTATTATGAATGAAGTTACTGTGAATGTTCATGTATAAATTTTTTTTTAATTTGAGGCACACCAGTTCATTTATATTTTTAAAATTTTTATTCAAGTATAATATATGATTTTACGTTAGTTTCAGGTGTACAATATAATAGAACAATTCTATACATTTCTCAATGCTCATCAAGATACGTGTACTTTTAATTCCCTGTATTTATTTCACCCATCCCTCCACCCACCTCCCCTCTGGCAGCCACCAGTTTGTTCTCTGTATTTATTTATTTTTAAGTGTTTGTTTATTTTTGAGAGAGAGAGTGAGAGAGAGAGAGAGAGAAGGGAAGGGGCAGAGAGACCGGGAGAAAGAGGATCCGAAGCAGGCTCCATGCTGCCAGCACAGAGCCCAATGCAGGGTCCAAACTCACAAACCGTGAGATCATGACCTGAGCCAAAGTCAGAAGCTTAACTGACTGAGCCACTCAGGCTCCCCTGTTCTCTGTATTTAAAAGTCTGGTTTTTTGTTTCTCTCTTTTTGTTTTTTCTTTGTTTGTTTTGTTTCTTAAATTCCATGAATGAAATTCTCTGTGAGTGAAATCACACAGTATTTGTCTTTCTCTGTCCTACTTATTTTATTTAGCATTATACCCTCTAGGTCTATCTATATTTTTTTGCAAATGGCAAGATTTCATTCTTTTTTTTTTTTTTTTATGGCCGAGTAATACTCCATTGTGCACATATACCACACCTTCTTTATCATCTATGGATGGAACTTGGGTTGCTTCCATACTTGGCTATTGGAAATAATGCTACAACAACCATAGGGGTGCATATATTTTTTTGAATTAGTGTCTTTGTTTTCTTTGGGTAAATAGTAGTGGAATTACTGGGTCATAATAACTTTTTTTTTAACTGTTTTTAACTTTTTGAGGAACCTCCATACTGTTTTCCACAGTGGCTCTACCAATTTGCATTCCCACCAATAGTGCGTAAGGATTCCTTTTTCTCTACATCCTTACCAACACTTACTTCTCGTCTTTTGAATCTAGCCATTCTAACAGGTGTAAGCTGACATTTCTTTGATGTGCATTTCCTTGATGATTAGTAACATTGAGCATCTTTTCATGTGTCAGTTGGCCACCTGCATATTTTCTTTGGGAAAATATCTATTCATGTCTTCTGCCCATTCTTGATTGATTGGATTATTGGGGGGTTGATGTTGGGTTGTATGAGTTCTTTGTATATTTTGGATAGAACTCTTTCTCTGGTATATCATTTGCAAATATGTTCTCCCATTCATTAAGTCGCCTTTTTTGTTTTGTTGATGGTTTCCTTCACTCTGCAAAAGCTTTTGATATGGTGTAGTCCCAGTAGTTTCGTTTTGCTTTTGTTTCTCTTGCCTCAGGAGACATATCTAGAAAAATGTTGCTAAGGCTGATGTCCAAGAAACTGCTGTCTATATTTTCTTTCAGGAGCTTTAAGGTTACAGGCTTCACATTTAGGTCCTTAGTCCTATTGTATATAGTGTTAAAAAGTGGCCCAGTTTCATTCTTTTGCATGTAACATTCTAGTTTTCTCAGCACCATTTATTGAAGAGACGAGATGGTCTTTTTCTCATTGTATATTCTTGCCTCCTTTGTGATAGATTGACTATATAAGCATGTGTTTATTTCTGGACTCTATTCTGTTCCATTGATCTATGTGTCTGTTTTTATGTTGGTACCATACTGTTTAGATTACTACAGCTTCGTAGTATATCTTGAAATCTGGGATGGTGATGCTTCCAGCCTTGTTCTTTTTCAAGATTACTTTGGCTATTTGGAGTCTGTGGTTCCATGTGGTATTATTTGTTCTAGTTCTGTGAAAAGTGTTATAGGTATTTTGATAAGGGTTGCAAGTGTAAGTCTTTGGTGGATGTATCTTTTCGTTTATCTTACTCAAGTACCTAAGAATGAGTTCTATGATAAATGAATGTTTGACCTTATAAGAAGCTATTAATTGTTTTCCAAAGTAGTTATATATCATTTAACACTCTCACCAGCAGTGTCTGAGAGTTCTATTTGCTCCATATTCTCACCAAGGTTTGGTATTCTCTGTCTTTTCAATTTTAAACATTCTAGGGGTGTGCATTGTGGTATCTCACTGTAGTTTGTTTTTTATTTTTTTATTAGAGAGAGAGCGCACATGTGTGAGTATGGGAGAGGGACAGAGGGAGAGAGAGTGACAATCCCAAGCAGGCCCCGTGCTCAGCATGGAGCCCACTGTGGGACTTGATCCCACAACCCTGGGATCATGACATGAGCCTAAATCAAGAGTCAGATACTCAGCCAACTGAGACACCCAGGCACCCCTCACTGTAGTTTTTAATTGCATTTTCCTAATGACTAATAATATTGAGCATCATTTCAAATGCTTACTTGCCATTTGTGTATCTTTTCCAGTGAAGTGACTGTTTAAATCTTTTGACCATATTTTTAAGTGAGTTTTCTTCTGTTAGTAAGAGCTATTTATGTATTCTGGATTTAAGTCTTTAATTAGATAAATGTTTAAAAATATTTTTTTCAGTCTGAGGATTGCATTGCCATTTTTAAACTGACTTGCAAAGAGCAGAAATTTTAATTGTAAAGAAGTCCAATTTTTCCTTTAAAAAAATTTTTGATCACAAAGATCTCTTAGAAGTTTTCTGTAAGTTTCACAGTTTTAGCCTTTATATTTGGATCTATGATTCAAGTTAATCTTTGTATTAGGGCCGAAATCAATTCTAAGTTTATTCCCTCAGTAAAGTACCTTGGCACCTTTATCAAAAATCAAATGACTTTTGATATATGGTTTGTATCTGGACTCTTTATTCCATTGACTGACATATCTTTAGGCCAATATTGTATTGCTTTAGGGGCACCTGGGTGGCTATCATTAAGCGTCTGAGTCTTGATTTTAGTTCAGGTCATGATCTCACAGTTCGTGAGATTGAGCCCCACATGGGCCTCCATGCTGACAGCACAGAGCCTGCTTGGGATTCTCTCTCTCTCTCTCTCTCTCTCTCTCTGCCCCTCCTCTGCTCACACATGCACACATGCTCTCTTTCTCTCAAAATAAACTTAAAAAAAAGTAAAAATATATACTGCTTTAAGTAATGTATGTACTCTTTACAGTAAGTCTGAAAAATCAGATATTAAGTCTTCCAACTTTGAATTTGAGTCGAAAGGGCAGACATACTTGCTTTGTTCCAATATTAGGGAAAAACCATTTACTTTTTCACCATTAAGTGTAATATTAACTGTAGATTTTTCTTAAACTGTCATGACTTCTAGGAGCAAGTAATTTCCAAATTCCAGACAGAGTAACGCAATTGGAAGATGTTTTTGAAAGACTCCTTAGAAGGATTTTCAGGATTTTGTCTCTTCATTATCGCCAACTGTATCGAGGGTTACCAGCAGACAACGTACAACTTTCCAAATCTTATCTGAAAAAGAATTTTCATCCAGCTTTCCCTAGAGAGCCCATGATTAGTACCAACAACGTATTTTCTTAATTCACTTTTCCAAATGTGAAGGTCATGAAGGAAAATAGGCACTCATCTCTTAATGAGGACTTTTTGAATACTTGAATAGTTTTGCCTCTGGATCTGAGGTGATAATGATTCTATGGCATTTGTTGGCAGTATGTAACATTTTCTTGGTAGAATTAAGGCAGTAGGAGGACAGTGATGGACCACTGGTATTGGGCAGTAGTCCTGCCATGAAGAATGGCTGACCTTGGAGTAGGCTGCTCTTCTGGTTTACTCAGGATAATAGTCTGTAGGTCAGCCTCAGAACTAGCTGCCTTTCCAGGATGATTAGAGCCATTTGGAAAAAAAAAAAAAAGCAATGCTAAACAGAGATAGGTTGGTTTCTGTTTTTTGTTTGATTGGTTTGTTTTTAACTTCAGCGTTGAGTTGTGGTTCCATTTTTCATGGAGGATTAACCCTGTCACTGTAGGGTAACTTGTAATTCTGATTTCCTTCCTCCACACCCTTTAAAAATCAGGCTTTTAAGTCTCTCTCACAGCATTAGAGGATGATTAGTATCAGGAGGAATGTTGTCTTTTGGCAGTATGCAGAGGGATGCACATCACAGAACCAGAAAATCCAATGAACAGGTAGGTCAAATGGAGACAACTTGACTGGGCTATTCAGTGACTCACTGTTCGACAGTGTGGACTTCACCAGAGAGTGCAGAGATTCACTGTTAAATGACTTTTATTTCTATTCTCTTTGGGATATAAGGTAACACTCAGGTTGGCTTTGGTCTCTTATTTCAAAACCTGGTTGAGAAGAGTTCTAGAAACAAGGTCTGTGAGTTGGTGTATGGGAAATAGAATATTACTATATAGGTAAATACTACTTGAAAATGAGATTTCACACTTGATGGACCTGGCAAATTTATGGTGGTTATCTTCTACAAGTAAGCTAAGGGAATTAAACGCTGGATGACAGGTAGAAGAGAGCCAACTTCTGATTGAAGGTTACCTTGGGGAAAACCTAAGGGATGCAGCCGTGGCTCCCAGTGATGTTCCTCACATTCATCTTAACAGTCTTGGATTTGTGTTTCTCCAGAATAGCACAAATCACCTCAGTCTCCTTGGAGAAGATTAGCTAATGACTGGATGATGCCCCAGGGGGGATGGGGTAGCTATATATAACTGGGAAGCCCTATATAAAATGAACATTTTTATCAGTTTTCTTAAGCAAGGACTTTTAAAACTGTAAGTCAGAGTTTTAGACTTTTTTTTTTTAATGATTAAAATAATCATTGTTGGGGTGCCCAGATGGCTCAGTCAGTTGAGCGTACAACTGTCGATTTCAGCTCAGGTCGTGCTCTCGTGATCGTGAGATCAAGCCCTACACTGGGCTCCACACTGGGCATGGAGCCTGCTTGGGATTCTCTCTCTCTGTCTCTCTCTCTCTCTCTCTCTGTCTCTGTCTCTGTCTCTGTCTCTGTCTCTTTGTCTCTGCCCCTCCCTTGCTTCTGCGTGCACATGTGTGCTCTCTCTTTCTCTCTCACTAAAATAAATAAATAAATAATAATAATAATAATAGTAATAGTTGTTTTCTCTGACTTTTTAAATTGGTATTTTCAGATATCTTTATAAGTTTACGTGACAACTTTGTCTCTACCTTACTCACAGCAAAACCCCCAAAGAGGTGTTGAATAAGAACTTTTGTAGCAGTATAAAGCCTTGTTAGAATGTCCAGAGGAATTGCTTACTTTGAAGTCTGTAGATTGTGCTTTTGATCTTTTACTGTAAAGAGTACCTGGACCCATGAGTTTTACTTCATGCCCTTCTGCACGTTTGGCACATGAACAGTATGGGCACATGTGTGAGGGTGTGCCCTGATGCAAATGCTACTCTTTGGTTAACAGAGTAATTGCAGCCCATCATTTATGTGTATCAAGGTAAAAATTGGATTCCTAGCACCTCACACTCTTTTTCTGGCTTCATAAACTTCTTTACATATAATGCTACAACTGTCAGGGTGGAAGGCAGGTCTTATTAGCATTTGAGTACATTCACTTTAGTAAATCATTTTAACATATTTCTTAACTTTATATCAAAATGAACTTTTTGAAGAGAGACTAGATTAAATTAAATTGTTTCCTACTCATGGGAGTTTTTGAACAGAATTTAGAGAAGAAAAATCCTGGGGAAAAAAAAAGGATACTGGGTACCTAAAACTAACTGGTATTACCTTGGCAGATCATTCTCTCACCACATTGGTTTCTTCACCTATAAAATTATGGGGTTGGGGGGTGCGTGGGTGGCTCAGTCGGTTAAGTGTCCGACTTCAGCTCAGGTTGTGATCTCACAATTTGTCAGTTCGAGCCCTGCATCAGGCCCTGTGCTGACAGCTCAGAAGAGCCTGGAGTCTGCTTCGGATTCTGTGTCTCCCTCTCTCTCTGCCCCTCCCTCGCTTGTGCGTGCTCTCACTTGCTGGCTCTCAAAAATGAATGAATAAACTTACAAAATAAAATTGAATTAAGGGATTGGAGTAGATCATCTGTGAGATCCGATACAGTGGTCAAATTTTCATTTGGTTGTTCTTCTATTGCATTATTATTCCATTTAGTAGTAGATAGAATCTTAGAAATTAATACATATGCCTACTACTAACTTGTAAATACTGTAAAAATTCATTAACAACACCAGAATATCTAAGGCTTTTTCCCACTTCTGGGCCATGAAAACACTTATGTAGTGGGTACAATAATATTTTATAAAGATTATTTTAGTTTGCTGTAAAGTCTTTGCATAGGATCCTCAAAGGATTCAATTTATGTTAAAAGTAACAGGCTATTTATTTTAACAGGATTGCATACTTGTCGTACTTTATATATCTTTTTCAAGTTTAGTCACCAATATGTAGTTGTTTACAGCATTTTAAACAACAGTACCTCTGATAATTTTTTTTAATTATGAAATACACACATAGAAAAATGCCTGTAATGTCTGTGTACATTTTAAACAGTAATAGTAATCAACACCATTATATCCACTATCAAGTATAAGAAAAATAATTCTCTAGCTCCTTTGTAGCTCCTGTCCCTTTCTGAAGACATCTCCTGCTCCCAGACTACCCCATCCAGCACCATTTTGAACTTACTCATTACCTTTCTTAACAGTTTTACCAATATATATTCTGTATCCCTGAATGAGTTGTTTCATCACCTGATTTTTGAACTTCTATTCACAGGAAAGAATTGTATATATTCTTTTGTAACTTGTTTTTTCACTGAACATTGTCTTTGAGATTCACAGTTGTTCACGTGTGGCTGTGGTTCATTAATGTTCACTGCTGAATTGCCTTAATGTACCGTATTTTATTTATTCTGTCAATGGACTTTTGCCTCTCTGGTGTGTGTGTTTACTTTGTTGTTGTTAAGAACTGTTTAATAACATGAAAAGTCCTTCTGCAGTGTTAAAGCTAGAAACTTTCCAAATCCTTAATTCAGTCTTTCTGAGGGGTGCTAAAGTCTCTTTGGAAAAAAAAATATATATTTCAGAGGAAAAATAAGTAAAGTTAATGTTAAGGTTCCTATGTAATAGAAGGATTTCTATATTTCTACCAGATAATGAGAATTTCACAGCAAAATCATTATCAAGAAAATTGCAGTTCCACTGTCAGAGAGAATTGAGCGCAAGTCCCATGAATGAAGGAATCAAAGATTTCATTGTGGAAATTAGAAGCAGATGCTTCTAAGTTGGAGGATTTTCCCTGAGAACAGCACTTTTTGTTGGCGATGTCATGCTAGAAATCCATCTTGGTTGAAAGGAATTTTTGTGCCTGGTTGCTAAACCCGATATGACTTTTGAATTCAGATGGCTATGCAAAATCAAGTTTCTCTGGCTTAAAATTCATGAATTTTACCCTTGACTTTGTTCTTCTTGTTGGTTCCTATCTAGCATCTCCCCTCATCTCCCAGGCTTTCCAATGTACTCAGATTTTTGTTTTGATGTCTATGTACTTGAGGGGAAGTTGATCCTACCTCTAGCTCTAGAGGTGGGCCCTGGGTGGCCTCAGCTAATCCATGCAGGCCCCTGCCCTATATTGTGTGTGTGTCAGGAGTGGGGGGGGGGGGGGGGGGGGGGGGGGGGGGGGTGGTGCGTGCTGGTGACTTGAGACATTCAGTTAGGATTAGTATCATTACTCCTGTTTGCCTCCGCATTCTGGTTTATTTGGCCACTTTGAGAGAAGCAAGCCTTAAAGTGGAGTGATTCCAAGGTACCAAGAGGAAACTAGGTTCTGGATGACATCTCAAACTACCACATCAAACTACCCACGGGCCCTTTCATCCTGCTTGTTGCCTTCAAGTTACTTTGGTTTTTATAAATTTCCCTTATAGCATTTAACTAGCCTAACTACTAATAGTTAACATGTCTGTAGTGTATACCATATACCTTATATCATCCTTTGAAGTAGTTACTGTTGTTATTCCCATTTTACAGATATGGAAGCTGAGATGTAGAGAGAGGCAAAGGCATTTGTCCAAGGTCACATAGCTAGGAAGTAGATGGCTAATAGTCAGACCCAGGCAACTTGGCTACAGAGTTCAAGTTTCAGTTTGATATTTTTGGTACTTACAATATAATGCATCCCAGCCAATGTATCTTTCTATATATTTGCTTTCACGTAAGTTGGCTTAACTTGATATACAGGGAGACTTTCCTAGAAACTGTATTTTGTTGATAGTTTTGGAGATTATTTTGTTTTATGTTTGGCTATCACATTTAAAGATGAGGAAAAATATGCACCTTTTCTTCTGTAACTAACATGCAGAAAATATTCAAGAAGCTGTGACCAATACTGACTCCCATTTCTAGGGTGGGGATTGGAGAGTGCTTCTTTAAAAACATAATTTTAATCTTAATTGCTAGAGAATTCACATTTCTGGTGAATTGATAAATAATTTACTCATTGCGTCCTGCTGTGTGCCTATTAGAGACCCAATGTCTCTGCCTACCACAGACATTCATCCTATCCTGGAGGACATTCCAGTTCTCTGTGGGGGGGACAACTTGCCAACAAGTACAAGGGTGATAAGAGTGCAAGTGAAATGCCCCTCAGCTGCCTAGCCATGTGGAGGCATGCTGCCCGGACAAGTATCTTGAGTTTTCTGGAGAGAACGAAGATACAGTATTTTGTTCTTCTTCTTTTGGACATGGCTGAATACTATGTGAGGGAGGATATCCAGGCAGGGGGAACAGGATGCTCAAAAGCATAGACATATGACAGTAAGACTTGTTCAGAGAACTCTGAGGAAAACAACTGTAGTAATGTACAACACGAGTTGACAGAACGGCCACGTGGAGGCTGGATACAACGCGAAGGTGAAAGGTTGTGCCTTAGAGTTTAGGAGTTGTCCTGTGGAAGTGCTGTGGCATGAAAGAATGTGCGAGCTGGGATGTGATATGCAAAATTTAATGTGCAGTTTCATGAGGTCACCTTGGCAGCCTTGAGGGGGTGGCGGCCTTGAAGAGTGAAACAAGACCGAACAGTTAGAAATCCAAAGGAGAGAGTACAGTGACGATGTACGGGAGAGGAGAAAGGCACTAGAATGGTAAACTAGACACAGGAAGAATATATATACATTTTTTGTAACTAAGAGTATTTTTAAGTGTATATGTAGCAACTATATCACAGCCTTTCGACCCCTGGGATCATTTTTGTCGCCCTTCCTCTCCCCCACCTTCCTTGGGCCTTATGAAAAGATTGTCTGTCAAAGTGAATTTTCATTTTTTAAATCTGGCGGGTAAAACCAAATGTGCCGTCAAAATAAGCACTTGAAAACTGGTATGAAAATAACTTAAGTGAATGATCTTTTAGTTTTCTTTGAAATACTACCATGGATAAATATACCAGCTTTTATCAGGGGTTTTGAAATATCTAAAATAATTGTAAAGATCCCATTGCTTTTTCTGTTAAATTGAAGTATGGTTGACATGCACTGTTGCATTATTTCAGGCGTACTACATAGTGATTCGGCAAGTTTCTGCGTTATGCTATGTTCGCCACAAGCATAGCTATCCTCTGTCACTATACAATGCTTTTACGGTATGCTGTCCCTTTTATACCTGTGACTTGTTCATTCCATGTTCCTTCGCCCATTTTGCCCATTCCTCCACCCCCTTTTCCTCTAGCAACCACCAGTTCTTGTATTTTTGGATCTATTTCTACTTTTTGGTTGTTTGTTTTGTTTTTTAGATTCTACACATAAGTGAAATCATACGGTGTTTGGCTTTTTCTGTCTGACTTACTTCACTTAGTATAATACGCTCGAGGTCCATCCATATTTTTGCAAATGGCAAGATCTCATCCCTGTTTGTGGCTTTTACTCCATTGTATGCATATGTACCACATCTTCTTTATCTACTTATCTGTGGATGAACACTTGGGCTACTTCCATATTTTGGCTGTTGTAAATAGTGCTGCAACAGACAGAAGGGTGCATGACTGCACCCTTTGAGTTAGTGTTTTTGTTTTCTTTGGGTAAATACCCAGTAGTGGAATTACAGAGTCATAGGGTAATTCTATGTTTAATTTTTTGAGGAACCTCCATACTCTTTTCCACAGTGGCTGTACCCGTTTGCATTCCTGCCCACAGTGCATGAGGGTTCCTTTTTCTCCACATCCTTGCCAACACTCGTTATTTCTTGTCTTTTTGATTTTAGCCATTTTAACAGGTGTAAGGTGATATCTCATGGTTTTGATTTGTATTTTCCTAATGATTAGTGATGTTGAGCATCACTATATGTCTTCTTTCAGAAAATGTCTATTGAGGTCCTCTGCCTATTTTTTAATTGGGTTATTTGAGGGTTTTGGTGTTGAGTTGCACAAGTTCATTATATATGATATTAATCCCTTACTGGATATATCATTTGCAAATATCTTTTCCCGTTCATTAGGTTGCCTTTTTGTTTTGTTGATGGTTTCCTTCACCAGGCAAAAGCTTTTTATTTTGGTGTAGTCCCAATGGTTTAATTTTGTTTTGTTTCCCTTGCTTTAGGAGGCATCTAGAAAAATGTTGCTAAATGCAGTGTTGAAGAAATTACTGCCTAAGTTTCCTTCCAGGAGTTTTATGGTTTCAGGTCTTACATTTAGGTCTTTAATGCATTTTGAGTTTATTTTTCTGTATCGTGTAAGAAAGTGTCCCAGTTTCATTCTTTTGCCTATAGCCATCCAGTTTTCCCAGCCCTGTTTACTGAAGAGACTGTCTTTTCCTCATTCTGAGTCTCCTCAGAAACCTGGTCAGGGTACTGAAGGAAATGCCTTATCATTGAGGGGAACATTCCACAGCCTGATTTCTCATCTGTCCAGTCTGAGTTTGCATCATGGGACAGCAACACTGAATTTTTGAGGGGCTCAGTCCTCTGTCCTGCCTCCCTAGCCGGGGCCCTTATCTATATGACTTTACACCCTTGTAATTCTTTCTTTTTCTCCCCACTGCATACAAGCCATTTTACCTCCCTCTGTGACATTTTTCCTCTGTGCTGCACTCCCCTCTGTTCACAGCCTTTCCACAAATCCAGATACAACCTTCTTTTTACCACACACTTTAGCATTGAACTTAAAATACAGTTGTATTCCTTCCTATTGTTCCTACTGTGTTAATAGAGATTATAAGGTCTCTAAGGCCAGAATTTAGAAATGATGTGAGAGACGAGAAGAAGCATACTTAAACGAAGTGCTGGAGGACTCAAATTCCAGTTAGTTTACATGCTGTCTGACTAACAGAATACTCTGGATCTCCCTCCTTCCCTCCCCCCTTCCCTCCCTGTTTCATTTTGTTTTGTTTCCTTTTTTCTTTCTTTCTTTCTTTCTTTCTTTCTTTCTTTCTTTCTATCTTTCTTTCTCTTTCTTTCCTTCCTTCCTTCTTTCCTTCCTTCCTTCCTTCCTTCCTTGTCTTACTGTCTTTTTACTGTCTGTCTTTCTTTGTACCTATTTGATTTAGGGGCTTTCTTTATTCCTGCTAGTTCTATTCTGAAAATGTAGTTAAAGAGTAATTTGGGGCTACAGTGGGTATTTGTGATTTGGGAAGAATGTGTTCAATAAATGGTACTTTTTATTGATGTACTATAATTTACTAATCCATTCCTATTGTTAGACTATTTAGTTTTTTTCCCAGTTTTTACTCTGATGGATAATAGTTCAGTGAGTAATTTTGATCAAAAGTGTGATGTGTTTTGGTTGTTTCCTTCTTACACATTTTGTCCCCAGAAGTCAGATTCTTGGGTCAAAGGTACAAACATTTGTAGGACTGGCTGCATAGTTTTATTCCTTAGAGTATGGTAAGTATTAGTTGGCACCAATTCAAGTCCACTTTAATTGGAAGGTGCTTTGCCATTCCCAGCCCCACGGTGTGTCTAGCAAATGTCATCATTAAATTTAGAAACGAGATAATCTATTAGCTATGAACAAGAGAAAAACACGATTTCTTTTAGAACTCAACACCACGTATTACACAAAAAGCCATTCTTCCACTTACTTTCCGTAATATGATATCAATAATGTTACCTGGTAGTAAATGAGTAGCCAATTTAATAATCTTCACGACAATTTCATTTCAGAGGTGAGAAAAATGGACACGAAGAAGTAAAGAGACTTGCCCACGGGCACCTGGGTTTCCGGTGTTTCAGGTGGATCCAAATCTAGGCAGTCTCTCCTTGCTCTTTTAAAATTTTTTTTTTTAATGTTTATTTATTTTTGAGACAGAGAGAGACAGAGCATGAACAGGGGAGGGTCAGAGAGAGGGAGACACAGAATCTGAAACGGGCTCCAGGCTCTGAGCTGTCAGCACAGAGCCCGACGCGGGGCTCGAACTCACACACCGTGAGATCATGACCTGAGCTGAAGTCGGACGCTTAACCGACTGAGCCACCCAGGCGCCCCTCTCCATGCTCTTAAGTAGCACATCATATTACCTCTTACTGTATCCCCACTTTACAAGCTTATCATTTTTATCAATTCAATAACTACATTTCAAATGTAGTTATTCTAACTTGTATATTACTCGTACATTACCTCAAACTATCACAGGTTAGGTTTCAGACCACTGCAGAAAAGCGAATATTGTGATAAAGTGAGTCAGATGAACTTTTTCGTTTCCCAGGTCATATAAAAGTTATGTTTACACTATACTGTTGTCTATTAAGTACACGATATTGTTATGTATTAAAAATATACACACCTAAATTAAAAATACTTTATTGCTAAAAAATGCTAATTATCATCTCAGCTTTTATCAGGTCGTAATTCTTTTGCTGCTGGAGGGTCTTGCGTCTGCATTGATGGTTGCTGACTGATGAGCATGGTGATTGCTGAAGGTTGGGGTGACTGTGGCAATTTCTTACAATAAGACAATGAAGTTTGCCAAATCAGTTTACTCTTCCTTTCACGAACAGTTTCTCTGTCTCATGCGATGCTGTTTGATAGCATTTTATCCACAGTAGAACTTCTTTCAAAATTGGAGTCAGTCCTCTCAAACCCTCCTGCTGCTTTATCAACTAAACTTGTATCCTATTCTAAATACTTTGTTGTCATTGCCACAGCATCTTCACCAGGCATAGGTTCCATCTCAAGAAATCACTTTCTTTGCTCATTTATAAGAAACAACTCCTCATCCGCTCAAGTTTTATCCTGAGATTGCAGCAATTCAGTCCCATCTTCAGACTCCACTTCTAATTCTAGTCCTCTTGCTATTTCTGCTGCCTCTGCAGTTACTTCCTCCACTGAACCCGTCAAAGTCATCCATGAGGGTTAAAATCAGCTGCCTCGAAAGTCCTGTTCTTATTGATATGTTGACCTATTCCAATGAAGTACGAATGTTCTTAATGGCATCTAGAATGGTGACTCCTTTCTAGGTTTTCAGTTGACTTTGCCCAGGTCCATCAGAGGACTCACTATCCATGGTAACATTAGTTTTATGGGAAGTATTTCTTAAATAATAAAACCTGGAAGTCGAAACGACTCCTTGATCCATGAGCTTTAGAAAGGATGTTGTGTTAGCAGGCATGAAAGCACATTAACCTCAGTGTACATCTCCATCAGAACTCTTGAGTGACCAGATGTACTGTCAATGAGCAGTAATATTTTAAAAAGAATCTTTTCCTGAGTGGTAGGTCTCAATAGTGGGCTTAAAATATTCCATAAACCATGTTGTAAACAGATGGGCTGTCATCCAGGCTTTGTTGTTCCACTTATAGAGGACAGGCAGAGTAGAGTTAGCATTATTCTTAAGGGCCCTAGGATTCTCAGAATGCTAAATGAGGATTGGCTTAAACTTAAAGTCACCTGCTAGCTGCATTAGCCCTTGGAGAGGAGCCAGCCTGTCCTTTGAAGCTTTGAAGCCATGCATTGACTTCTCCTCTCTTGTTATGAGAATCCTAGATGGCATCTTATTCCAATAGAAGGCTGTTTTGTCTACACTGAAAATCTGTTTCATGTAGCCACCTGAGCTAGATCTTCTAGATAACTTGCTACAGCTTCTACATCATCACCTGCGCTACTTTACTTTGTACTTTCATGTTAGGGAGATGGCTTCTTTCTTTAAACTTCATGAACCAACCTCTGCTAGCTTCATACATTTCATCTGCAGCTTCCTCAGCTCCTTTAGCCTTCACAGACTTAAAGAGAGTTAAGGCCTTGCTCTGGATTACTCTTTGACTTAAAAGAATGTTGTGGCTGGTTTGATCTATCCAGACCTCTAAGTAAAGCTTTTTTGCTTTTTTATCATTTGTGTGTTCGCTGGAATAGCACTTTTCCTTCGATAACTCCTCCTTTGCGTTTATAACTTGGCTAACTGGTATAGGAGGCCTAGCTTTCATCCTATCTTGGTTGTTGACATGCCTTGCTTACTAAGTTTGATCATTTCTAGTTTTTGATTTAAAGTGAGAGACGTGCAACTCCTCCTTTCATATGAACGCTTGGAGACCATTGTAGGATTGTTAATTGTCCTTATTCCAATATTGTTTCATGGGGAATGGAGAGGCCAGGGAGATGGGGAATGGCTGGTTGGTGGAGCAGTCAGAGCACCCACATTTATCGATTAAATTCATTGTCTTATCTGGGCACAGTTTATGGCACCCCTCCCCCAGAGTTACAATAGTTACATTAAAGATCACTGATCTTTAATCATAGATCACCGTTATAAATATAATAATGATGAAAAAGTTTGAAATATTGTGAGAATTACCAAAATGTGATGCAGAGACACAAAGGTAGCAAATGCTGTTGAAAAAGTGGTGCCAACCACATTTGCCACAAACCTTAAATTTGTCAACAAGCAAACAAAACCATACACACACAAACATCATCTGTGAAGTCCAGTAAAGCAAAGTGCAACAAAACAAGATGTGTATGTATTTTAAAAACAACTGGATGCTAAAAAGTAATGACTCTAAGGAAACTTGTTCTCAACAGTGGAGGATTTTTCCCCAAGGGGGCATTCGACAATGTCCAAAGAAATTTTGGATTGTCACAACTGGGAGGTGGGGGGATTCTCCTGACATCTAGTGAGTAGAGGCCAGGGATGCTGCTGAACGTCCTACAATGCACAGGATGTCCCACAGTGCAAAGGATATTTTACCCATGATGTCAATAATGCCAAGGTTAAGAAACCCTGCTATAGAATCTTCCTTGTCCAAGGACATGTATGTAGTAAGTGAAACATCCCTCCCTTAATGAGCATATACTACACCTGCCAATCGGAGGTTAAATGAAGTCTGAGTAGGGGAGACAGACAAGAAACATAAGCTACTGAACTGTTAGTGTAAAGATAGTGCTTTGAAATAACAAAGTGTATTCGCACAAATGAGTCATCCATGAAGCAGAATTTCTAACTGAATATGTGTCAGTCACAGGGCCAGCCCAAATTCAAGGGAAGGGGAAATAGATCCCATCTCTTAATGGGAAGCATGGCAAAGAGTTTACAGTTTTCTTTAATATAGCATAAGTCCTTAACAGGAGCACCTGGCACATAATAAGTGTGTACTAAATGTTAGCTATAATCAGTGCCTTTTCTGAACAGTAGGTGAACCTTGGCATTTGCTGTTTCCTCTATTTGGAAAAGTCTTCCCGAGGTGGATGGATGGAGGCATGGATGGATGGATAAATGGAAGGAAGGAAGGAAGGAAGGAAGGAAGGAAGGAAGGAAGAAAATGGCATCCCTCTCTTAATTCTGTTATCAGTTCATATATCTACTTACCAGAGATGCTTCCCCTGATTACCCTGTATGAAATAGCATCTACACTACCACCTTATCTCCATCAACTCTGTCATCTACTCTGAGTTTATTTTTCCTCACAGTACATATCACCATCTACATTATATATTTGTCTTTCTCCATCATGGCAGGATATTTGTTTTGTTCAGTGTTATATACTCAGTGCCTACGACAACACTTAGTACATTGTAGGTGTTCAATGTATATACATGGAATGAATGAATGAATAAATGAATGAGGAAAAAACCCAACTCATTTTACCAAAGGCATTTTGATATCACTTTTAGGATACCATACATTGAAAGACCATATACTATTTATTCCAAAATGATACTAGCCACAGTATTCATATACTTAATGCTGTCTGCTATTATGTCATCCCATGAGAGTTATCCGTCAGGATACGTGTGTTCTTGGGAAGCAGAGGCAATATCATCATCTTAAGTTTCTTGGCAGTGGTATGTTCCTAACTAGATTTCAAGCTCAAGGATGCAGGGGCACGTCTTCTATTGCTGTTGTATTCTGCTTTTCAGCAAATAAATACAATACTGTGTGTGTAACCTGAGCTTCCTAAATGTATAGTCATTAAATTAAAAGGGCTCTTTGTGATCCAGCTTTCCAAGATAATTTTTCATCTTGTTTTTGTTAGGTAGTATAGATACCTTATTGACTGTTGAAATATGACTACTAACCATGCTTGCCTTATAGTAATCACCGTAGCACATTACCACCTTTCACTTTTTTCAGGGTGACAGTCTCAGAATTGAGAATCCTCCTTTGCTTCCATTCAAAGTGAGACTATATTATGTGTGTTGGAAATTTCTGGTAACTTAGTTCTTTTATTTTTAATTAACCTTTTTAATATATAATACTTTCAAATATATAGGAGTTGCAAAGAGTATAGGAGTCCCTACATACCCACATGTACCCACTTCCCCCTGTTGGTAACATCTTACATGAGTGTGCTATATTTATCACAACTAATAACCATTATTGATGCATGATAATAAACTAAAGGTCATACTTTCATTCTGGGATGACCCAGTTTTAAAGGTTAATTCTAATAATTTCTAAAAAAAAAAAAAAAATGAAAATCTCTATTCATTGTACACATATACCAGGTGGTAGCTTCCTGTTTCTTAAAAGAAACAAAGTAACTACCCAGTGCGGCTTATCAGGAAGTAAGGGACTTATAATAACGTGGGTTTAAAATTCAAGTGGGGGAATCTAATAGCTTAACATATTTTATTTGTAAGTTGGGTATTAATAAAGACGACAGGATGTGTGGTTTGATCATTATTAAAGGTGTGTTTTTGTTGCCTGGAAATCTGAACCTACAACATGGTATGTTCATGGATACCTGTCTTAAAATCAATAATCTATCCTAAGATCACTGGGCAGAAAAGGACTGCCTGGAGTAGGAAATGTGCCCTCCTGGGGCCGAGTTGGGACTTAGCTGAGGACACAGCAGAGGTAGCCAATGGCTCACAGGCTAATTTCAACAACTCAAATTGGTATAAATTTAGCCTAATTCTTTTCCCTAGGAATGTCCAATTTCAGATTAAATTTTATACTGGAGTGTATTAGAGACATAGGCATTTTGCTGTTTCACTGGAATCTTTTAATCAGTTTTAATGCAGTCCTGGGTAAAATAAAAACATAATCCTATCTCTCTTTTAGGACATTTTAGTTTGCCATCCTCAAAGCAGAAAAGGCAGCAATGAGGCAGTGCTGATTCTTAATGACTCTGCTTTTCATTAATTTTTCTTCAGTAATCCTCTTCCAGTCCTTTTTTTATTACATTATTTGCATCATAAAATAAGTAAAAATTGTACTCAAATGAAATTTGAAAATTATTTTAATGAAGCTCTAGAAACATCTCAAACACCAGAAGATGTTTTTTTCCTTAGTTTATTTTTTAAATTCTAGAAAGTAGGTCAGTAGAAATATCCCTCTTTTAACTGTTTTAATTAGGAATGGAAAATTATAGGAATAACTCAATTTGAAGTGTAGATTTAAATAAGAAGAATTACACTGGGATTAATATCACTTAAGGGTTTGAATTTAAATAAGATTTGTTTAGTCGTAGCTTAGTATTTCTTCTTGAAAAGATTTTAATAGCAGAGAGGAGACCTAAGTATTAGAATAGATCAATATGTAGGAAAAAAATTTGCCATGAAATTGACAAGGAGATTGTTTTACAACCATATTTCTCAAATAGTATGTTTAAGAATATTATTCTATAGAACCTTAATAGATAAATCTTAGAGGTGGGGAAAGTATTCAGTGACCAAGTAAATATGAGAAATATTAAGTTAAACAAATTTAGGAAGTTGCCTGCAGTATTCCTCAGAGCCTTTAACACTTTGTTTCAGAGAAGGTATATATAGGGTCCTCTGTTTCTCCAACTTATTTATCCCTAGGTCACCTAGTAACACTTTTCAGGGAAGTGTTCTAATACAAAAATTTGACCTGTTTTAGGAATTTATACCTTTGAAAATATTGAGTACTTTTCAGAAGTCCTTATATGTTGCTTATTCCTCATTCTGTACCTCATGATGTTTTCCCAGTGTATGCTATGAAAGTATTATATTCAACTGTTTGCACAGTACCTTCCTTCTGTTAACTCAAGTGCGGTCTTTATACATGACTATGTGTCAGAAATACCTGGGAGCTTTTTTTAAAAGATTAAGATTCCTGTGTCCTGACCTGGGAGATTCTGAATGAGTAGAAATGTCACTGCACTCAGGATTCTGTATTTCTTACAGACACTAAAGTGATTCTGATGCAGCCAAAATGGGTCATCCAATTGGTGCTTTGGAACTGTTGAACTGAAAGTGTGCATCTGTCAGACCAGTGATTGGATTTGGCGTGTACTTAGTTTGTGGTCGTATAACACATGGGCTAACCATCCCATACTGGAGATAAACTTCAGTGTTGACCTCCAGTGACCCTATAGGGTGATGTGCTGGCTACAATCTTAATGTGAAAGAATTGCTATTATCCTTTAAGAAAAACAGAATACTTGTAAGGGAGCTTTCGGTCACCTTCCTAATAAGGAAATACTGTATGTAAGATTACCATTTGTTTTTATTTAATTTAAGTAGCTTCCTTGTTGGTGGCATTTTATTCATACTTTAAAAAGAAATGCTAGGGGCGCCTGGGTGGCTCAGTTGGTTGAGCGTCCGACTTCGGCTCAGGTCATGATCTCGCGGTCCGTGAGTTCAAGCCCCGCGTCAGGCTCTGTGCTGACAGCTCAGAGCCTGGAGCCTGTTTCAGATTCTGTGTCTCCCTCTCTCTGACCCTCCCCTGTTCATGCTCTGTCTCTCTCTGTCTCAAAAATAAATAAACGTTTAAAAAAAAAAAAAAGAAATGCTAGTTTGTATTTACTCATAGTGCCATATAAGATTATATTCTCTCCCATCTTCCTGCTCATAACAGATGGACATTTAACCTTAAGCAAATAGACCAGATTATATCTCATTTATGCGTTGATTTATGTGAGCACTGACAGTAGCTTTTCTGTTAGAACTGTGTGGTTATGTACTCGGAAAACTATAGAATACTTACGCCTAAGGAAATTGAAGAGGACACAAAGAAATGGAAGAGCATTCCATGCTCATGGATTAGAAGAACAAACATTGTTAAAATGTCTATACTACCTAAAGCAATCTACACAGTTTATGCAATCCTGAAAAAAACAAAACAAAACTGGAAGCATCACAAACCCGGATTTCAAGCTATATTACAAAGCTGTAGTCATCAAGACAGTATGGTACTGGTACAAAAACAGACACATAGATACAGTGGAGCAGAATAGAAAAGCCAGAAATGGACCCACAACTATATGATCAACTAATCTTCGACAAAGCAGGAAAGAATATCCAATGGAAAAAAGACGGTCTCTTTAATGAATAGTGTTGGGAAAACTAGATGGCGACATGCAGAAGAATGAAACTGGACCACTTTCTTACACCATACACAAAAATAAATTCAAAATGGATGAACGAATTAAATGTGAGACAGGAAACCATCAAAATCCCAGAGGAGAACACAGGCAGCAACCTCTTTGACCTTGGCCAGAGCAGTTTCTTACTAGACACATTGCTGGAGGCAAGGGAAACAAAAGTAAACATGAACTATTGGGACTTCATCAAAATAAAAACCTTCTGCATAGTGAAAGAGACAATCAACAAAATTAAAAGGCAGCTTATGGAATGGGAGAAGATATTTGCAAATGGCATATCTGATAAAAGGTTAGTATCCAAAATCTATAAAGAGCTTACCAAACTCAACACCCAAAAAACAAATAACCCAGTAAAGAAATGTGCAGAAGACATGAATAGACACTTTTCCAAAGAAGACATCCGGATGTCTAACAGACACATGCAAACATGTTCAACATCACTCATCATCAGGGAAATACAAATCAAAACCACAATGAGATACCACCTCACACCTGTCAGAATGACTAAAATTAACAACACAAGAAACAGCAGATGTTGGTGAGGATGCAGAGAAAGGAGAGCCCTCTTTCATTTTTGGTGTGAATGCAAACTGGTGCAGCCATTCGAAAGAACAGTATGGAGGTTCCTCAAAAAACTAAAAATAGGATTACCCTACGATCCAGCAATTACACTATTAAGTATTTACCCAAAGGATACAAAAATACAGATTCAAAGGGGTACATGTACTCCAAGGTTTTCAGCAGCATTATCAACAATAGTGAAACTACAGAGAAAGCCCAAATGTCCATCAGCTGATGAATGGATAAAGAAGATGGTGTGTGTGTGTGTGTGTGTGTGTGTGTGTGTGTGTGTGTGTGTTGGGGGGGGGTATATTACACACATTTGCAATGACGTCGATGGAGCTAGAATGTATTATGTTAAGCAAAATAAGTCAATCAGAGGAAGACAAATACCATATGATTTCACTCATGTGGAACTTAAAAGACAAAACAGATGAACATATGGGAAGGGGGGTAGGGAAGAAGAGAGAGGGAAACAAACCCCAAGAGATTCTTAATGGTAGAGGGTTGATGGTGGGACGTGGGTGAGAGATGGGATAGATGGATGATGGGTATTAAGGTGGGCATTTGTGATGAGCACTGGGTGTTGAATATAAGTGATGATAAAAAAAGAAAGAAAAATGTGTGGTTATACTCTCTGGCAAAACAATTTTGTATTCTTAGAAATTCTTTTCTGCATCATACAAATATAGCTGGAAAGAGACAATATAAATAATTACTATTGGGGAAAAATAATTACTGTTTGAGAAGCAACTAGTCTTAATCTTGGCTGAATATTGTTATATTAGCAATAATATATGAAAAAGTAGACACACCCATTAAAAGTAGAATATATCCCCCGCTGTTTTAAAATTATTCTGCAAAGTCTTGCCAATGCAATAAGACATGAAACAAAGGGTGTGAGTGTTGAAGATTAGAGATAAAATCTTCATTACTTGCAAAAAAAATTGCATATATTGAAAACCTGAGAGAAATTTAAAAATGTGTTTAATAAACTGAATAGATATGAGAGGGTATCTACAAAATCCACAGTTCTTTTGTATACAAACATGGTTTGATAGATACAGTTGTGTTACTTCTAGGTATTAATTGGTTGGTGAAAAGAAACAGAAAAATTGTTTGCATTGTCAGGTTAAAGAATCGGGAGAGAGAGCAGCACCATAAAACCTCAGGGAGAAAAAAAGTTGTCAGGAGGGCTTAACCTTGGTAAGAGTGAGATTGGTTGAAGTGAATCCCAGATTCTGCTGATGGTCTGGAGGTCACTGGCTTCCTTTGGCAGAGCCATGGTGGTGAAGTGAAGGAAGTGAAAGCCAGACCACAGCAGTTAAAGAAGGAATGTGACGTAAGAGCCAAGGCATTTATTTGAGTTTGCGATGGGAAAAAAGATTGAGAATTTTGTTGTTGTTGCTGGTTTGTCATTCTGTTTGTTTATGGAACCCTTTGTTATCTCCCATGCGAGACTGGAAACTTCTCAAAGGCAGGCTCTCTCTGCTTCTGTGAGCCCTGGAGGACACAGCACAGCCTCGAATGTATGAGGCGCTCATTGGCTCTATGTTTAATTCATGACGATGAATGAAAGTTTTGAAAGAGTTGATAGTGGGCAAAATACAGAATGAATTTCAGTGAGTTCTCATTTATTAAAGCAGGCAGCCCTCGCGTTGAGACGTGCTGTCTTTGTGCCAACAGAAGCAGTTGTGCTGCTGCTCATGTCCCTGTCTCTCTCCTCACCAATCTCACTGCCTTCATTTATGGCTGGCTTTTGGGCTTTTTTACAGCTATGAAACCTACGTAGTGGAACATCACGCTGCTTCTCCCGTAGGGCGTGTGATGAGGAACGGAGTTTGGCTTTGGAGTGCTCGGAACCAGAGGAATTGCCGAGGACTCGGAGCCCAGCCCTGACCACTGGAGAGCCCACAACACGATGAACAAATTGAATTTCCACAACAACAGAGTCATGCAAGACCGCCGGAGTGTGTGTATCTTCCTTCCCAACGATGAATCTCTGAACATCATCATAAATGTAAGTAGATTCGACTTGAGAAATGTTTGAATGTCCTGTTCCCACCAGTGGCCACATTCAAGTTATTCCTGGTGAAGGGTGAGAGCGTTACAGAATGAGACCATTAATAATGTGACAGAAGTGGGGGGTTAAAGTTGTCTACAAACTTTGAATTATGGCTTTAGAGCGACTGCCCTCAATATTCTTTCACCTGGGGAGGGGGGGGGGAATTACAGAATTTTGGTTACTATATTATAGAAAAACAAACACCTTGCTATTTTAAAGCTGTGTCTTAAAATATAAATTTTTATGAATATATAATATGATTTTGCTTTTTAAATGTTTTTGAGTTGTCACACACGTGATAAGGTAATAATTGCTAGCTTCTTAATATGCATCTTGATCATTAATCGTAGCCTAAGTCTAGCCAATTTTAAGGACAGGCTGTGTACTTGAGCACTAAGCTGTTGCTATGGTTCAGGAGTCAAGGGTAACTCTCTTAGTTGACCTGGACATTGAGGAATATGGTACTGTTTTTCTTAACTTCTAAAACTGAGTTGTAATCTACATACAGCAAAGTATAGGAATCATAAGCATGCAGCTCAGAGAATTTTTACAAGTGTATACACCCCTATAACCATCATCCAGCTTGAGATACAGTATATTTCCAGGACCCCAGAAAGATCTTTTATGACTCCTCCTTGTCAGTCATCTCTACCCAAAGGGTAATAAGTATTCCCTCCCCTATAGAGTAGTTTGCTTATTTCTGAACTTCATGCAGCTGGAATTACATGGTGTGTTTTCTTTTATATGTAGCTTCTTTCAGTCAACTTGGCCTATGAAATTCACTTATGTTATTGCACATAACACTAATTCTTTTTCATTCTTGTGTAATATTCCATTGTATGAATATGCCCAATTTGTTTATCCATTTATTGTTGATGGATATTGGGTTGTTGTAAGTATTGGGCTATTACTATGAGTAAAAGTGTTAAGAGCATTTTATGTATATGCACATGTGTATACATTTCTGAGCCTCACCTAAGAGCAGAACTGTGAATCATAAAGGATACCTATGTTTAGCTTTGGTAGACACTGCCAAACAGTTTTATGGTAATCAGAATCATGCCTAGCACTTTTCAGCTCCTCTCCCTGTTATCGACTTTCATATTCTTCCTTTTACTGATTGTATTTAGATGGAATTAGGAAAAATACTGCCTCAGTGCAATGCCTTAAATTAGTTTTTTTTTTTTTCCTTTTTCTTTTTCTTCTTTGATCTTTATTTTTGATAGAGACAGAGACAGAGTATCAGCAGGGGAGAGGCAGAGAGAGAGGGAGACACAGACTCTGAAGCAGGCTCCAGGCTCCAAGCTATCAGCACAGAGTCCAATGTGGGGCTCAAACTCACGAACTGCAAGATCATGACCTGAGCCACAGTCAGATGGTTAACCTACTGAGCCACCAAGGCACCCCTTAGTTTTCTTTGTTAACCCAATTGCTATATAAAAGAATATTTCTAAGTGTTATACTGAATATATATGGCATTTAAATAGCTTCATTACAAAATTTACACAGGAAATGGCTCTGCTTATCACCGTAATTATTTTGGTTTTATTCTGACAACCACCACAGTTTCTGGGTTTTAGTTTCTTGATTTACTAATATAACCTCGTTTTTGCTTATAGGGATTGTGTGAGCATCAAACCTACCTCTTGGATGAATTTTATCATCTGTGGGGCAGAATTTCTGTTCATCAGCAACATTGCTATTGCAATGTTGTACCCAAAGTTGTTTTTGAGTATGTGAAGTGATAGGCTATCATTTTTACAACATTTGGGTTTTTTTTTTTTTTAATCTAATAAAACTTGGCAGCTTATCTTTTTTAGTGTGGTCATGGTCAAAATATATGAAATATAATTTTTCTTATACAGTTGAATATGCTATTTCAGTTTTTATATACAGTTATATAAAGAGATACTAAATTTTTTTAAAATTCAAAATCCAGGGCATATAGCCTAAGCTATAAGAAGTTAAGAAACTTCTCTCAGTTCCATTTATATGTTTCCACCCAGAGAGTTGTATATCCTTGTGTTCATGTGCGCATCTATGCACACATACAGGATACGGAACAAAACCTTACTGACCTCAGGTGAGTGGAAGGAAGACTAATCTGGCTTCATGAAGAATACCGAGAGCCAGCTAGAATTTTCAAAGAGATTAACTTGTCCTAAAATCTCAGCTAAGGAAGATAATTATGAATAACAACCATACTACAATCATACTATGTAATTGTGTATATTGTTAGTGCATAGCATCATTCCCAACATAGTAGCTGCTATTATTACTTTAATTCCTCATCAGAGATTCATGTTACATCTCTTCACTTTCCTTATTTTGTAACATTAGTGTAATATCCCTACAGGATGGGCAGGACTGTGATCATGAATTGCACAGCCACACATCATCATCATTAAGGAGGGTTTTAGAGTCGGGGTGCCTGGGTGGCTCAGTCGGTTGAGCGTCCGACTTCGGCTCAGGTCATGATATCGCGGTTGGTGAGTTCGAGCCCCGCGTCAGGCTCTGTGCTGGCAGCTCAGAGCCCGGAGTCTGCTTCAGATTCTATGTCTCCCTCTTTCTCTGCCCCTCCCCGGCTCATGCTCTGTCTCTCTCTCTCTCTCTCTGTCAAAAATAAACAAACATTTAAAAAAAAAAAAAAAAAAAGGAGGGTTTTAGAGTCACAGGGACTGAAGTTGAAATCTCTACTCCTTGACATACTCTGCAGCCTTGGGCAAGTTGGTTTTTTACTCCAGTTTCCTCTTCTGTATAGTAGAGATGATCTTACTGTCCTCATCAGGGTCGTTGTAAGGATTTAAAGATGTGACATGAATAAACTGTTCATTGTAGTGTGTGGCAGCTGAGCATTGCTCAGTACGTGAACCCTTAACAGAGTAGCGCTTGTTTTCATTTCTTTGAGCTATGTTTGTGCATTTCATTTGGGAGCTCTGTTAATGAAACTCAAATAGAGAATCCGAACCCCCTGTGGGCCTGTTGAGATCTTCTTATTCCAGGGCATGTAGACCCCGCTGCCATGTCCAGACCCTTCTCTAGCAAGTAATTGAACAAAGGAGGGAGGAGGGACTCAGTTAAGTAGTATGGAGGCCCCTCATTGCTGGAAAGCCAGTGCAGGACTGCCAGAGCTCTGCCTTTTCCTTCCAATGTTATCTCTGCATTCATAAAATAGTAATTGTTATTTGTATGGCTGTAACATAGCAAATTAACTGTAACAAAACCAGTTTTATCAATGGTTTCATTTGTTTCATCATTTCTAAATATTTTTTACACAAAGATGATTTATTCCTTGACGTGTAGTTGGTAGAATGTTGTCTTTCTACATGTGAGGTATATTTAGTGTCTGATCATTCTAGTTTCTCCATGAGGTTGAACTAATAGGGGCTGTTTTAAATGATTTTAATCATCAGAGAAATACTAAATATGGAAACTTGGAAAATTTTGGAAATAAAATTATGGTAAATGTAAGAGCCACAAAATTTTTGAGTGATATAAATAGTGGCCAAGAGTTTATACTTGTTCACTAAAACTAAGGTAAACAATTCTTTTTTTTCTGGAATATATTTAAAAAATTTTTTTTAACAATTATTTATTGTTGAGAGAAAGAGAGACAGAGCATGAGCATGAGGGGCAGAGAGAGAGGAGGAGACACAGAATCCGAAACAGGCTCCAGGCTCTGAGCTGTCCACACAGAGCCTGATGCGGGGCTCAAACCCACAAACCACGGGATCATGACCTGAGCTGAAGTCGGATGCTTAACCAACTGAGCCACCCGGATGCCCCTGGAATATATTTTAAATGTGCTTGCTCAATAACCATTGACATTTAGGACCAAATGCTTTTTTTTTTTATTAAAAAGGTCCATATAGAGGATATTTTTAGATAATATTTTAATTCTTATTCTTAATACTTCATATACTCTGTAGCACCTTTTAAAGCTCCATTGCTCCTGAAGGTTAAAGAACTTGAAAAATTTCACAATAGGGGCACCTGGGTGGCTTGGTCGGTTAAGCGTCTGACTTCGGCTCAGGTCATGATCTCATGGTCCGTGAGTTCGAGCCCCGCGTCGGGCTCTGTGCTGACAGCTCAGAGCCTGGAGCCTGTTTCAGATTCTGTGTCTCCCTCTCTCTGACCCTCCCCCGTTCATGCTCTGTCTCTGTCTCAAAAATAAACGTTAAAAAAAAATTTTTTAAGAAAATTTCACAATCAGCTAAAATGTAGCCTTCAAGACTCATAATATGCAAATACAAAAAACTCAAGCCTTTTTTCAAAGAAGAGTCATAATTTTAAACAAGAACACTACTTACTCCATAGTTGTTACAGAGCTTTATCAGTAGGCCCCAGATACTTGATTTAAATTAGCAGAACAATAATAAGTATATGGGATATATGGAAGAAATGTACAGCATTATTTGAACAACAGTTACAGTTACAACATGGTTTGTTTTATGTATAGTTTGTGGTTTGGAAGTTTTCTGCTAACTTTTTATCACATTTTATCCCAATTGCTTTGTTTATAACATTTTAAAATACAGTAAAAACTAAGGATTAAAGGTATCCTAGATGGTATGGCATCTTAAGTCTCAAATTTGCAGTGTGTATTTCAACTTTATATAACGTTTGATAGTTTTCCCCTTACTTTATCATGTTGGTTAAGCTTATTTGTAAAGTAGAATTAAGACAATATAGAACTCAAAAATACACAGTTTTTTTTAATGAACAAAGAGGATGATTTCCTATTGGCAAATATAGTCTCCCAGTGGTGTTTGTGAGTTTGCAATTCTTCATTTTCCCTAAATTCTTCAGTGGCACATTCATAAAGTGATGTGCTCAGTGGGCCAGAGACTAGCCCATAGTCCTGGTACAGAACAAAAGCAAGAGGCCCAAATGGGCATCAGACACCTGCTTTTATCCATCAGACGTTTACTGAGTGCCAACTATATATCCTAAAAATAAGATAAGACACGATCCCAGCTTCATTGAGTTCCTGGTGCTTCTAAGCAGTGGAATTGGTGCTTTTGGTCTTAAATAAATACCTTTTGCTCTTTCCATTAGATAAGGTGCTTCAGATTAGTTGCCATTTAATAATGTGGAAAAAGCAGTAAACCTTCACTTGGAATTATCACCATTCTGCATTGTTTGGCTTTCAGTTATCAAGGGGTTTCAGGGGTCTCTTATTTTCTGAATCTGAGTCACATATTAAGGTATGATAAAAAGTCATGAATTCAGAGTTAATTTAGAATTTATTATTAAAACTGTAAGTGGCATCAGTATCATTGCAAGTATAGTACAAGTGAGGGACAAATGCCCCACATAATATATATAGCTGAAATGATAAACTGTCATGTTGTATGTATTTTAAAATACACATTTGGAAATATTTTAATACTTAAATGAGCAAAGTTGTGAGTTGCTGCTTTTGCCATTACTAGCTTATATGACTTTAAGCTTTGTGGGTTGTTCTTTCTTTCTTTCTTTCTTTCTTTCTCTTTCTTTCTTTCAGAGAGAGCAGGGTAGGGGCAGAGAGAGAGAATACTAAGCAGGCTGTGCACTGTCAGCACAGAGCCTGATGCGGGGCTTGAACTCATGAACCATGAGATCATGACCTGAGCTGAAATCACCAGTTGGACATTTAACCTACTGAAGAACATGACATAACATGAAGAAATTGACCATAACATGAAGAAATCATCCATAACATGAAGAAATTGACCTGTATGGTCTCTTAAAGTCAGCTCTAAGCTTTAGTGATTCTGAATTCAATGAGACAGACCCAACAGAATTACTGTCCCCCAAAATACTTTATTAAATATTGGAGAAATCATTAAAACTGTGTCTGTTAAAGACTATGTTATTATTCAACATGTGACTTTTCAGGATAGCCTATTCAGAGTTCCAAATTGATATGATTTTTTATGGTTGAATTATACTAGGACTTAGAAAGGACCCTTGTTTAGGTACTTAAAAGGTATAAAACAATAAAAGTAAGATAAATAAAAGCTAGTTATTCACTCATTGTAATAATATCTAAGTATTTTGCTTAGACCATCAAGAAGAAAACCTTCCTTGTAAAGATACCTGCCTAATTCATGCTTCTGATAATCTGAGTAGGCTGTTTTGGGTACCTTCTGAAATATTTACCATGCGCCATGGGTTTAGAATTAAGGCCTCGTCAATGTGTCATAAGATTTATGAGTCTTGTACAAGATTGCATTGGTACTTTATTGTCATGTTGTAAAAATTCGTATTGTGATAATCAGTATTGAAACACAACGCAGATTAAAGCAATTTCCATGAACCAACAGCGGTTTTTGCTAGTGTCGGCTTGTCCTTTCAAGGCATATATTCAGGGTGTATTAAATTGCCTGATTGTGGCTCAGTATTTGGGTTTGAGTGACTTGTTGTCTCAAGTTGTGTTTTTTGTGTGCTTGTTTGTTTTTCTCTACAGGTTAAAATTCTGTGTCACCAGTTGCTGGTCCAGGTGTGTGACCTACTCAGGCTAAAGGACTGTCACCTGTTTGGACTCAGTGTTATACAAAGTAGGTCTTAGTCCCATCTCTGATAGATTTAGCCAGCTGTCACCGAGGAAGTGATATTTTATAGCTGGCTGTGACTTGATTTGGGCGTATTGTGATAAGATTGTGATTGGCAAAATACCCATAAATTCATCATCATTTTTAGTCTACTATTCGTGTTTTGATCTTAACTGTTGTGTATTTCTTACAAGACTTAGAATTTTAGGCTGTGTATCATAGTTTGAACTTAAAAATCGGTTCCTTTTCAGGAGTCTAAATTTTGTATTTGTTCTTTTCTGTTTTAATGAACCATGCTTGATTTTTGTTTCCTTGCACTCAGGGAACAGCTGTAGCTAGTAGGAAATTATCTTGCATGTTTTTGTAATTTGTTTCATAATTTTTGACATTAAAAAACTTAGGCATAAGAAAAATGGCTTTCGTCTATTCAAGTTTTCTTGCTGTTGACCATATAGTATAACAAAGTGATCTATTAATTTGCTCTTGTTTCCTGTTTTTCCTTCTTAACACCTTCTCCTTTTCTTCCAATCAGACTATAAGACTTAAAGATGGGGGATCAGTTTCTACTTTTACTTTATGTGAAGGCTTTCTTCACATGAAGCCTCCTCCACCTGCCCACTCCCATAATACCTTAGAGTTAAGTTCCCAGGGTTTACCTGCAGCCTTTCCTTATAAGCTTTTTCTTTCAAGTCATATGTTTAAATTTCTCTAATTTACCCTTATGCAAAAAACCTTTTCTATCTTCACTCAGTTTTTCAGGAATACTTTTTTTGTGTGAAATGTATTTAATTACATTTTATACTTGTAGATGAATCATATTCTACTACTGGAATCGGCTTAAATTTAAAGGCTTATGACATCTTGAGAATCTGGTTAGTACCATAAAAAGCTTAGATCTCCCAAGTTGAAAAGTGTATCATGATCAGCCCTTCTCCTCCAAAATATGAACCATCTTCAGCTGTCTTTTTTTAGGAGAAGCCAGAGAGCTTGGAGCAGGGAACACCTTAGGAACCAATGAATCAACCATTTGCTCTTCAGTTTTTTTCCTGTAGTAGTTAAAGCAATAAAAGCACAGATGCTTAGCTCCGTGTTTCTATTAGTACATCCCTCAGTCATTCTTTCAAGGAAAAGTTTGGGAGAAATAAGATGCTCTATAGATTCCAAAAATTGTTTCTTTTATTCTAAACTCAAAATTAATTCTTACTACCACGACAGCCAGATTGTTGATCTGTGTTGTTTAACAAGTCAGTCTAATAAAACCAGTTTATGGCTTCCTTAGATTTTAAGATCTCTTTTTTAAAAGAAAGATTGTAGTGTGGTGAAAGAACATTGGAAAAGGACACAGATGACCTTGTTCCAATTCTAGTTCTACCACTAGCTAGCTATGTAGCTTTAGAAATGTCACTTGACTTCTCTCGACTTCAGTTTTCTCAGGTGTCAGCTGGAGATTACTTCACCCACTTTGCAGACTTCTGATATATGCTTTAGAATTCTTTTTTTTTTTTTTTTTTTTTTTTTTT